>NW_007259249.1:96901-107129 GCF_000164805.1 Carlito syrichta
GGTATTACACACACACACACACACACACACACACACACACCACACACACACAACACATATTAAGAAGTACCTTAGTAGTCTGCTTATCATTTTTATTCCTAAGACACTGTGATCAATTAGATATTTGTGGTTGATATCTTTGGTTGAGACACTAATTATTTTTCCATCCCAGTGTAGATTATTGTAGTATATCTACCCACTTTGTCTCTTAGAGTTGAGCAATATGTCAGTTCTGTTTACCCTAGAATTCTGTTATTCCCACTGCAGTCAGGAAGCCCAATTCCATTGCATCAATCCCCACCAACATCTCTGAAATATATGCCAGCCTCCATGAACTTTTAAGATTACTGTCCTTTTATTAATGTATTTTAATATCTCAGTAGAGAAAATGTTATCTCAGTCCTACTAGATGATATGATTAGGGAGGGGAGAGCATGTTGCACATAATCTAATTAAATATACTGAGTTTCCATAAGAAACTCTATCATATCAAAGGAAATTTCCATTATTTTAATCTTATTGAGTATAGAACTCCATTGAGTCTGATTAGTCTGAAATCAGTAAACACTAATGCCTTCTCCAGATCTTTGAACCAACACATTTTACCCCACTTTCTGAATGAGTGCACTGGTATCAATTAATTCAGCCTGATAAAGCCTAATATTTATTTTTCTTAGCTAAGCAGCCTTGAAATCCATTCACATTTATGATCCCTAGATTTCTGATTATATAATTGGTAAGATCCTGCAAGTCTTTAAGTGTGTAATGTTAGCTCTCTGTATATCAGAGCTAGTATGTCACTATCTAAACTATGTTGAGCCTAACCCTTATGTGGCATGGAGAGGCAATGAGGGGATGTCCTAAGAAATATGGGCATGCCATTGTAAAGTAACTCTTCCTGGTGCAATCACTGAAAGACTATTAGACAATTGAAAAAGCTGGTTCGATCAAATGCAGGGAAGGAAAGAATAGTTGCTTCTCCCAGAAAAGGAAAGTTCATAAGATTTTGTGACTTAAATTTCATCAGTCTCATCTATGGCTTCCACAATACGTGTTTACTATATATGAGGGTCTCACTTCTTCTATATCAGCCCTTTAACCTTAACAGGGGAGGCATGGCTGTATCAAAGACTGTATGAGTCAGGGTCTGAAGATGAAAGTGAGGGCAATTTGGGGAAAACTGGGTAATTTGGAGAAGTATAATAAAGCAACTAGTTGCAAATATATGAACAGTAATAGAAGCTGTAGTGTCCTCAGCTAGCAACTGCAGGATGGATTTATCACTTCTAAATTTGATGCAAGCAGTGTGAGTAGTTACTAGAGACCAAAAAAGTACCCATAGCAGTGGGCTATATAGCATGAGTCATGCCCTTTGGTAACAGGACATTGCTAATCCACAGTGACACAAACATAGAAGGAGATAGGGAATAAAAATTTAGACTGAAATCTCCCTTTACTGTTTATTAACTATCAATAAGCAAGGTAGATGTTAGAAAACAATAGAGCCTATTGATGTAATCAAAAGAGTTCAGATTCCTGGAGCACAGAGAAGAGTGAAGACTGCTCATACAGTAAACACATTTGTTTATGCATTTTTAATTGAATAACTAATAGTATAAATATGCATAAATAAAAATATTAGGAAAAGACTACATGTTGTTTTGATGAAGACCAAAATAAACACAGCTTTTGCCATACATAGCAAGGAGGGAAACATAGAAATGTGTGCATAAAATAAAAATATATAAAAGGTGCTATGAAATCATAAGACAAAAAAATGAATTCATTTTTTTGGAGAAAAGTGGAAGGTCTTGTAGAGTTGGCTCCTAAAGGATTTATAGGACTTCACCACATGGAAAAGAAAGGAAAGGGGCATCCTACACAGAGGAAGTTGCATAGATAAAGGTAGAGAGCTATGAAAGTGAGTGACAAAGAATGGTGGGTGGTCTGATGCAGTGCAATTTTAGTATACAAAAGTGAAAGTGACTGAAAATCTGAGTGAAACAGATCAATATCTTCTTGAGAAGAATCTTGTAAAATATATTAAGCTTGAAGTGGATCTTATAGGCAATAAGTAGACAGTGAATGTTTCTAAGCTGTATCTGTGCTTTGGAATTTTATTTAGACTTTCTCTGAAATGTTACTTTTATTAAATGTAGCACCTTCCTTTGGAATTCTTAAGCTAAAAAGTAGAAGCTGTAAGAAAAACAATTATGTGGGCCGTATCCAGAAATTTTTGGTATCAAATTTGTAGATAATAATTTAGCTCAGGTTTTTTTACAGTTTATGGTAATAATTATCACCTGAGAGATTGATACTAGAGAAAATAAGAATCAGGAAAGTCATTCTAGGTGTATAGTATAGTAAATTTAGAATTTGTTTCTAATTTAATGCATTGAAAAGGAGCCAATTTACATATTACCACATTGTTACTGCTCTCTGCTTAGTGGTAATATGTGACATAATATGTCAATATATTGGCACTACGAAAATTTAAAAATAAAAATTTAAAATTTAAAAATAAAAAATTTTTAAAAAAGAAAAAATATATATATTGGCACTGAAAAACTCCATGTTGCATGAACACCTTGTAATCTGTTCTCACTTTTTTGTATAAAAATAACTTGCAGTAAACAGACATGAATGACAAATATGAAAATCAAGAGATTGTATTCAGAGTACATCTCTAATAAGTAATATTTTATGCCAAATATACCTCATGACATCTCTTTATGAGAAAATTTTCTCCCTTTCCTTGCAGGAGTCAATACTCACTGTTTCAGTTTTAGAATTTAAAAAAATGGCTTGAGTATTTTACTTAGAATTATAAAGATGATATTTAAGATATATAAACCTCAATATTCTCTAGGAGAGGGGAATAAAACATAAAAAAATGACAGTAGCTACAAATTTAAAACAAAAGGAACTAGGAACTATAAAAATAGAAACAAATTGAGATTACAAAAATTAGGCAAAGAATTTTATCATTTTTAAATGTAAATTGTAAAAATTCATATATTAATAGGAAAAAATTATACTTCACATTGAAAAACAGAACAACCATATGCTACGCATGAGGCACCTGTGAAAAATAGTTACTTAGAAATATCAAATATGAAAGTATGAGTTGCCGGGCACAGTGGCTAATGCCTATAATCCTAGCACTTTGGAAGGCCGAGATGAGAGGACTGCCTGAGCCCAGTTTCGAGACCAGCTTGGGCAACTTGGCGAGACATCTCTACAATAAATCAAAAAATTAGCCAGGCATGGTGGTGGGTTCCTGTAGTTCCAGCTACTTGGAAGGCTGAGGTGGAGGGATCACCAGAGCCCAGCAGGTTGAGGCTGCTGTGGCCATGAGTGTGCCACTGCACTCCAGTCTGGGCAACAGAGTAAGACTCCAACTCAAACAAATAAAAAAATGAAAAATAAAGTATGAGTAAAGACATACCTAGAAAATATCAATAATAAAATCAACCACAGAAATAGAAATTGTTCTAATATTGATGTAAAAGGAGATTGAATTTGTAGAATATACTGCTATATGACACAAATAAAGAAAATGTATAATTTAAAAAGCTACTGTGAAGTATTCTTCCTTTGGCCAAGTCTGATACTATCAAATGCAGTTCCCAGTTGAAGTCCTTCTCCTTCATTATTTTACATCCTTGTTTCAGAGTAAAGATGTGAGTTTTGAGAATTTTATGTGGAGCTTCAAGCAATACAAATTTAGTGTCTCAACGTTTATATAGACCAGAAGTTCAACAAATGTTTTACAGTGCTGAAATCAAGGCATCAGCCTGGATGGTTCTTTACTAGAGGCTCTGGGGAAGAATTCTTTCCAAATTCACTCAGATAATTGATTAAGCTGAATTCCTTTTGGTTGTAGGACTGAGGTCTCCATTTCTTTGGTGGTTGGCTATCAGAGGTGTCCCTAGCTCCTACAGGCCACCTCTCAGTCCTCACACACAACTCGTGTGTTTCAGAACTAGTAATAATGTATCAAATCCTTCTCACACTTGGAATCTCTCTGACTTTCCCTTCTGTTGCATCATTGCTGCCTCCTTCTAGCTCAGCTTTCTAACTACACTGAGAGAAAGTGCTCTGCTTTTGAAAACTTCTGTGATTAATTAGACTGGACTCACTCAGATAATCCAAGATCATTATCCTATCTTAACTTCTGTAATCTTATTTACATGACCAAGTTGCTTTTGTCAAGTAGCATACTTTATTCACAGATTCCAGGTATTAGAACAAGAACATATATGTAGAACCATTATTTGGCCTACCACAACCTGTATATATTCTGTTAAAGTCATTTCACAGGCAAGAACTTTTGGTTATCTTTTTTACTAGAAACAGCATTACTGTGTATATTAGATTTGTTTATCAGCATGCTTGCAGCATTCTGAAAGTTGAGGAATGGGTAACTGCTGTTTTTTAAATCCTAAAAAAAGTAGATCCAAAATTAATAATCGTGAAATAAATGAAAAGGGTGGAAGGAGAAGAAGACAGCAAAGAAGAAGAGCATGAGAAAGAGAAAGAAGGAAAAGAAAGGATAAAATGGAAAAGAAAAAAATAACATTTATTAAGCATTTTCTATGTGCCAGGAACAGATTTTTTGTTTGTTTGTTTTTTTGTTTTTGTTTTCATAAGAACAGTTTTAAATGTCTTTAACCCTCTAAAACCCAATAAGGTAGATACTGTTAGTATCAGCGATTTATAGATAAGGAAACTAGATCACTGAGATGTGAAGTGAAATGTTCAAGGACATACAACTAATTAGTGGTAAACTGATGTGGATTGGCTGCAGACTTTGTCTTCTCAATAGCCATGTTATCTTTAATCTAAAAAAAATGCATCAGTCTAGGAACTGTTAACAGAAATAAACCAATATTCTTTTTTGTGGATTGAATACATCACCCAAATTTCATATATTGAAGCCTTTCCCCATATGTGACTGTGTTTGGAGAAGTAGCCCTCTAAGGAACTACTAAGGTTAAATGAAGTCATAAGGGTAGGGCCCTGATTTGTGTCCTTAAAAGAAGAGACACTAGAGAGCACCTGACAGACCCACTCTGTGACAACACACCAAAACAGACAATGCAAGCACACAGAAAGAAGGTGGTCATTTGCAACTCAAGGTGAGAAACTTCATCAGACATTAACTCTGCTAGCACCTTCGTCTTTAACTTCCAGTCTCCAGAACTGTGAAAACATTAATTAATTGCATTTAAGATGCTCAGTCTATGGCCCTTTATTAAAGCAGCCCAAGCAGATTAATATAGTCCATTATTTGGATTTTTTTTTTTTTTTTGAGTTGGAGTCTCACTCTGTCACCCAGACTGGAGTGCAGTGGCCACTCCCGGCCACCACAGCCTCGACCTGCTGGGCTCCGGCGATCCTTCCGCCTCAGCCTTACAAGTAGCTGGAACTACAGGCGCACGCTACCACACCCAGCTCATTTTGATTTATTGTAGAGATGAGGTCTTGCCAAGTTGCCCATGTGGGTCTCGAACCCGCGGGCTCAGGCAATCCACTCACCTCAGCCTCCCAAAGGCGCGGGATTACAGGCTGAGCCACCGAGCCCGGTTTTAAAATTCTTTATAGATAAACTTTTCATCATAGAGAAACCAAAACCAAAGGTATGGAACATATTGAAAGTAATATAACTAAAATACATTTTATAAAAATGCATAAGATACAGCATTCATGAATATATATTATTTGGGCAAGCACGTATTGATACTTCTGCTGGTGATTACCACTACTCTCATGTTTTCAGTCAAAGAAATTGACCATAACTTCATAACTGGCTTCTTGCTGACTTAAAACCATTAATGTTTCATGTTCTCCTGGCCACAACAGTTGCTGCAAGGATGTATGTATGAAACCAAGGAGACTTTAATGAAATTTGTGGGAAAAAAAAATTCTTTTCTATAGGACTTGAATCAAGTAGACAGAGGTTAAAATTAGTGTGACCATCTGCCAGCACAAGTAAAAAGAAAAGGTTAGCTATAGAGTTTAGTAGAGGAGTGACAAACAAAAACTAGGTTCTTTTGCAATAATTTGAGCTCTGGTCAGGCTTTCTTGAATGCAACATCATCTTTGGAACTTAACAGTTACACATGCCAAAAAAAACTGATTTTTGCTTAAAGCAGTTTGAGTTGGATTTTCTGTCACATCAACTTAAAGAGCCCTAATATAAAACAAAAGTTGTTTTCAAGGAAAATTTAGTTACTTTTTGATAAAATATTTTGTCACCAAGTCTTTGATTCCGACTTAATTAAAAGACAGTTGTTGTTGTTGTTTTTCACTGAGGTTGAAGGAAGCTGTCCAAAGTGCATTGGATAATACAATCCTGAGAACAAATATTACTATTTGATAAAGTGGGTGAAAACCTGAGTGATGTTAAAATAGTCTCTGTGATCTCTGGAAATGAATGGACATCTTTATTCAGAAGCCTAAACCATATGATAATCATTGTTGTTGAGCAATAGCCAAAATATGAGTTTTAAAGACTCAAATAACTGGATATGCTTTATTGTAGTTCTTTGCTCACAGATAAGAGGTAAAGAAAACCTCAAAGTGATAGCTATATTTTAATCAGTCGTGAAATTCAAAGTCAAAAAAATAATTTTAGACTTTGAGGAAAATGTTCTGAATCTGAGTGAGATTTTCCTAAAACTAAGTTTAATTAATTAAGGGACTGTTTCATAGCAAGACATTTTAGGAGCTTTATAAACATTGACTTAGAAATACCTGAGGGTACCAATAAAATATATATGCATTTTAGGCAATGTTCACCATAATCAGAAGTGTCTGGACACTAAGGGGAACCACTTTGAGCACCACTTGTAGTTGCAGAAGTGTATTCATCTTATTGAGTATTATAATTTGAACACAGTTTACTCTGAGGTAGGAAACACTATTTTAGAACAAAATTTTGAGTGAATATTTTAAATTTAGACAATGCAAAAATAACAATAAGGAATGAGGAAATACATTTCAGCCCCTCAATCCTTCTTTTACCTTTTGAGAGGCTACCTATAAAACAGGGGTTCAATGAGAGGTATTAAGTGTTCTTGGAATATTTTTAATGTCCATTGCTCTGTTCATCAAATATTTTCTACATTAGGCATTTATTAACTGTAGAATTCATATCTAGCATTATTCTAAATGTACTTTTGAATTTGAAGACCATTTTCACAATTTCTATCTTCAGATTTTACCTTTTTTTTTTTTTTTTGCCTCAGGCAATCTTCATGTTAAGTAGTTCTAAGTATATAAATTTAGCCGGAAAAAGTTTCTTCCATTCTCAAAAAATTGCTGAAAACTGAAACTGCAAATTTTAGTATACATTTGCAAAATAACTCATTTCTTATTATGAGCTAAAAAGCTTGTCTCCTGAATGCTCTAGGCCACTCAATCAACCAGCTTGCATAATTTAAATACTTGGAAACTCACACACATAAAATGAAAGTTCAAACTTCAGCTGAAGAAAATAGCACAGGAAAATCCTTTTAAAAATATTTCTTATACCATATGTCACATTGTGTTTTCTGCTGGAAGAGAGAACGCTAACGAATTTATAATTATATACAACTAATTAGCACCATTTTTTCCACAATACTTCCCTTCCTTTTAAGAGGAAAGGAAATTCTGTCTTCCCACAGTGATTATTACTTTTATAATACATGCAATTGTTGTTAAGAAAAAGAAATTCAAGCAGGTACTAATCAATATTCATGAAAAGGGTTTATAAAGGGTGGCATGATATCTATTTTAGCATGACTTAGAATCAGAATCACAAATGGTGAGATAGTTTCTGATTGACACTTTGGTCATGTGTAGACTAGTTTCAAAGGCAGTCCCACTCTGAGAGTTGAAATGTGTGGACAACTCTTGGATGTGCATTTTTTTTCTATTTTACTTTTGCTGTATTCTGCCAAGCAGGCTGCAAGTTTTAAGATATATTTTGAAGATTAGTTGTGAATAGTTTTGCCTGATGCCATTTTGTTCTCACAGAAGGTATCTACATTGTAGAAAGACCACAGTAGACAGAGTACACCTGGTTAGTTTTTGGTTTGGTTTGCTGAAACAGTAGCTAAATTAATTACAATCTGTTAGACCTGGTAGTCTGAATGACACTCAAAGCTCAGTCATATATCATTTTGCTGCTCCTCTTGCTGTTGTGAAATAGTCCCATTTTCCTTGCAAGAGAGAAGGAAATATAAAACTGGGAATACCCACCACATAAATTTTATGGATTGCAGAGGCCATTTTTTGTCATTGTGTATTGAATAAATCAGGTTACTTCCTAGCTCCCAAATCTTTTATTGTTCCCTATTGCCCTGCAGTAACTTTCATGTTTGGAGGAGTAAAGTGGAACTCAAAGAATTTAAATGACTTGCCCAAAGTCTACAGCTGATGAATGTAACAGTAGGGACTTGTCTGCCCAACTCCAATGCCTGTGCTTTAACCACTACCACTAGGAAGGTCTGTGTACCTTTAAGAAAGCCTGTGTGTCTTCCCAGGTTGAAATATTAGAAATTTCTTGACTCTACTAGCTTCTTAAGGTTTTGTTTTGTTTTGTTTCAAATCAATTAATATGACTTTTTAAAGTCTGGGCAGATACTCATGTATAAAACCGAAACTCCAATGATAAAAATCTGCACAATTGTTTCTGCATCTGTCTCTTGCCTTCTGTAGAGAGTACATTGCTTTTATTTTCATAGTTTTTAACAATACTAGATAAAGATTTAACAGCTATGTCCATGACAAGGGATTTGTCAAGTTTTATTTATTAGATAATGAAATTGGATATTTATTGATGTCAAAAAGCAAGATGGCTGAAAAGAGAGCATGCTATTAGTAGTCACATGAAATAAAATGAAATATAACAAAGTACAGATTGATAATACTTTTTCTCACCAGGTATAAGCCCCTGGTGAATAAGATAAATGTAAAGACTTGAAAGATAATTGAAATTAATAAATCTCAGTTTCCCCCTAGAGTAATAAATCCACGACCCATTGCCCATGGCAAACATCCCCATACTCCGCAGGCTCCCAATTCTACTCCCATACCCCTGGTCTGGATCTCAAGGCATAGCAGAGATCCAGTATCTGAAAGATAAATGGTTAGGAAAGAAGCTGGTCTGGGTCAGCTTTCTTTGCCTGAAATATTGACTATAAAATGTTCAGTAGTCTATTAGATACCTATTGTCATGGCTCCCGGAGCAGCATCTCTTCCTTCTCTCTTCTCTTCCTGCATCTCTCTTTTCTTTTTTTTTCTTTTTTAGTTTTATTATGAAAAATGTAATATATATACAAAAGGATACAGAATTATATAAAGAAAGCCCCTCTTTAAACAAATATATATAAGTCCTTGCAACCATCATCACCCAATCACCCAGCTTCAGCATTTGTCAGCTCATAGCCAACCTTATTTATTCTATGAGAGACCCATTTCTCCCATTTACAAATTGTCTTGAAGAAAATCTAGAACATTATATTATTTCTCTTGCAAGTAATCCACCATGTATTTTCGAATGATAATCTCTCCCCCATATGTATTTATAAAACCCACAATGGAATTTATTTATTTATATAAAATTGTGTATTTATTCTTACATATTTAAACTTCAGTCCCCTTCAAAGCACCCTCCATTTGACGCAATATGCACATGGAGATGCTTTTTCCACTGCTCAGAATGGTTTTTGAACTCGTCAATTTTAATGCCTTTTAGTGTTTCTGCCATTTTTTGTTTTGTCTCTTCCACATCACAAAATATTTTCCTTTGAGGATTTTTTTCATCCAAAGAAACAAGCAAAAAATATCACTCGGGGCAAGATTGGGTAAATGGGGAGGGTGAAACATAGTGGTCATGATGGTTTTGGTAAAAAAAACTGCTGAATACTCAGCATGGTGTGGGCAGGTGTGCTCATAAATCACCCAGCATAAAATGGGCAAATGTGCTAAAAGAATCTCCAAAAAAAATTCACTGAAGCCGAATGCAGCCTCTCATAACAATGCTAGGTGGTACATTTATGCTGATGTGTTCCTAGAACACTTACCTAGCAGGGGAAGCCTGTAATAAAAGGGGCCCTCCATCCAAAAGAAGAGAAGATAATTCTCTTTTTTTCGGGTACCGCCTTGTGTGTGTATGTGTGTGTGTGTGTGTGTGTGTGTGTGTGTGTGTGTGTGTGTGTGTGTGAGAGAGAGAGAG
>NW_007259249.1:107652-121413 GCF_000164805.1 Carlito syrichta
AAAATTCAAAAGCAGCACTCTCACAGAGGAAATTCTCTAGAGACTATAAATCCCTCAATAAATACATGATAAATTGATTTATAAGGAGTCACTAGACAGCTGCCAAATAAACTTTGTCCCTTGTGTGTCTAAATAATATCTAAACATTCTTACAATGGAAATAACAGAAATATATTTGCATATCAACGTACACTTCACAGAATACTTTTCATTTGTTTTTCTCTATTTAATCTTCATATTGTTTTTGAAACATAGGTAGTATTATTATTATTTGTGTTCCTACTTTAGAGATGAGGAAACCAGCTAATGAAGCTTAAGTGTAAAAAGACAGGCTGGAGCAAGAAAGAGAAAAAGAAAATAGTCTAAAATATTAATTTGAGGCCGGGCTCGGTGGCTCAGCCTGTAATCCCAGCGCTTTGGGAGGCCAAGGTGAGTGGACTGCCTGAGCCCACGGGTTCGAGACCCACCTGGGCAACTTGGCGAGACCTCATCTCTACAACAAATCAAAAATTAGCCGGGCATGGTAGCGCGTGCCTGTAGTTCCAGCTACTTGGAAGGCTGAGGTGGAAGGATCGCCAGAGCCCAGCAGGTCGAGGCTGCGGTGGCCAGGAATGGCCACTGCACTCCAGTCTGGGCGACAGATTGAGACTCCAACTCAAAAAAAAAAAAAATTAATTCGAAACTGTATTTTAAAAGTGATAACATGAAAAGAATACGAAAGGTATTTTTTTCCTTATAGCTACACTATGATTTTATAGACATAGCTTTCTAATATAGAAAAATAAATTTAACTTACAAATGTGTAATAAGTAATAATCTCAACTATGCTCTCAATCCATTAATTTTATGTCGTTCATTATACTGCTTCTGCTAACAATTCTAACTTAATTTAACGATTAATAGTATTCTTCCAGCCAGGCTCGGTGGCTCAGCCTGTAATCCCACGCTTTGGGAGGCTGAGGTGAGTGGACTGCCTGAGTCCGTGGGTTTGAGACCCACCTGGGCAACTTGGCGAGACCTCATCTCTACAATAAATCAAAAAATTAGCCGGACGTAGCTAATTCTTGCCAAGTTGCCCAGACTGGTCTCAAACCCCTGGATCAGGCAATCCTCTCACCTCTGCCTCCTAAAGTGCTGGGATTACAGGCATGAGCCACCGCGCCATGCCTAACATCATTTTTTTAGTACACTGAGCAGTTACTTTTTTGGTTTCAGATCATTACAGCTGTGGATAGACATTTGGCCGATGAAACTTAAAAATAATATTTGGTTCAAATTAGATATCAATGCTCAGTTTTAAGTAATTTTATAAAAGGCTAGTTGATGATTCTTGCTTTTGCAGTTCAGTCTCTAAAAAATTATTCTTCAGGCTTCTTGAATAATCAAACTCCAAATGTCAATGCCTGGCTAGTTTCAAAAATGGTCAGCCCTGCTACCAACAGGATACCCAAGATGAAGGATTTCATAACTGTTAAAACAGGTAGCCTAAGGCAACTGGACCCTCTTCAGTCAGTGCCACTGCTTTTGGAAACTTTGAGACAGAATAAAAGAAGCTGGAATCCTTCTTGAGACCAGTAGGGTTTTGAAACAATTTTATCTGTTCCTCTTTAATATTAACATATGTCAAACTTTGACTAGAGTATAGGCCATTCTTTATCTCTACTGTATGAATCTGTGTCTCTATGTAAAGACACATTTATATGGTGAAAAATTTTTGAAGCTTTACTTCCAGACTAGAAAATAACCAGGTTAATATAGCTAGGATCAGGAAACCAGACATACTAATTAAAGGAGATTTGCTAGGAGACACAAACAAACAAGAAATTATTGCATGTTTGCAAATGTTGGAGGGAGGGAGGGAACACCATTATGATAACTGGATTATGGAGTTATTGTGTGAGCGCTGTGGTTGTGGCATCGTATTGTATGGCAATAATTCTCATGGGAATTTAAGTATAATCTCTCTATGCTGTGGAAGACAGCAGGATCACACCTGAATAGTGAGGTCACATTCTGTCCAGCAGCTTAAAAACGAGGCAGCTGTCTCAGGCAGGAACCCTGAACTGAAAGGGAAGTCTCAGGGGGTAGCAGAGACTAGCCATTTATTCTTTCTTAGCTTTGATGGTGAAGATGCCAAGAGATTTGGAAAGGAGTTCCTGAGTACTAAGTATGATGCTGCCCTTCAAATCTTATATTAATAAGTTCAACCTCTTTGATCAAAACACAGTCCCATAATCATGACTAAAGAGATGCTTTTCCTACAGTTACTCAGCAATGTTCTTAGACCAGTTACCAAGAGAATTAGCACAGTGGTCAGTGATGAGGAAACATGAGAGCATGGGTGATGAAAAATCACAAATATGGAAAGGGAAGAGACAAAAGTTAGTTGCACTCTTCTTCCATGCTCCAGAGTGTTTTTAACTTAACTCTACCTGAGTGTATCATATAGCATAATAATAATAAACGTCTCTTTTCCTAATTGGAACTCAAGCTTCTTGAGGGAATCCCTCATCTTTGTACACACAGTTTCTAGCACTGGGCCTGGAACTTGGAAGACTCTCAATAATAAATAATGTTAGTGAAAGTATAAACAGAATCTGAAACTAAAGCAACTTCCTCTCTATCTAGGGGTGAAATTTCATATTTGCAAACTAGTGGTTAATTGCCACAGTGTTGCGATATAAAATAAATGTTATTGAGGTGTAAGATTAATAAGTATTCAGAAATCTCAATACCAGAAAATATCTCTTCTGTTAACAAAACTCCCAAAGTTAAAAGTACTTAAATAGTTTGCCATCTTATGTAGACCTTAAAAATATTTCTTCAGATGCCAATATATGTCTTGCCTATTGTAAATGTCTTTGGAACCAGATACATCCCTGGCCATCACTCCCCAAACACCAAGCATCTTCAAAAACAAGATGCCAATCTTCTCTATAGAAAGGCAAGCATGACCAGAGATGCTGGATTCCCCACCCCTGTCCTTGAATAATTATATAGTATTACTGGCTTCAAGAACAATTGAGAAGAGACTTAGAAAGTTATTAAATTCTGGGACTCTTACAATTTTTATGAAAACTCTCTTTGCATGAGAGAAGAAAGGAACTCAAAGTTAGTAGTTCCCATTCATTTTCTTAAATAAGGCTGACAAGAAAAAGTATTAAAGTGTCTACTATGAGGCAAGCATTATGTTATGCACCTACAATTTAGTAGAACATAAATAAATACCTGACATTTGAATAGCATCTTATCATTTACAAAGCTGTAATACATTCAATCTCTTAAGTAGTCAGAAAAACCATTATAAACCACATTTTACAGATGAGAAAGCTGTAGTTTTAGGAAGCTAAGTAAAGCTAAGTGACTTGCTCAAGTGGTAGAACTGGGACTAGAACACAGGTCTTCTGATTCTAAAGTCAATGCATTTAATACAAAATCACTGTGTCTTTATGAAAAATTTTTATTAACTAATAGAGGCTAGTTAAAGTTCTGTGTTAAGAAGAAATTGAAGCCAATTCTAATTCATTGGGAAAGTTTGCTGTAATTGATTATTAACATCTGCCCTTGACAAAAAATAAACAATGGTAGCATGTCAGCTATTCCTGCACTATATTCCCATGTTGGGGTCTCCAGATATGCATGTCTACTCCAATAGTAGCACTGATTATAAAATTTCTGAACAACAGAAAGTAAGAATCTCTTCCAGCTATAGAGAATTAGACATGATGGCAGGTGCTCCCTCTTATCCCAATATGCCAGACAGAACTTCACTGGGTTGTCCTGAAAGGCAGATTAGAGGTAACTAGAGAAGAGAAAGAAAAGGAATTACTTCCTGAAAGTGGATTATGCCCTGGGACACTCTATCTTTTTATTATATAGTTAAAAAAATAATAATACATAAGGAAAATTATCACCCAGTTTACAAAATTTAAAATATTTGCATAATTCTTAGGGTTTTTAAGAATAACGAAAATTAAAGAGTATCATAGCTTTTTATACCAATCTTTTCCACCTAAGAAAGGTATCTTTTTTACATCTTAACAATAGAGAGATTTGCCTTTTGAATGGTAGAGGTTCTTCACAAACATAAAACAAGTAATCACCTTCAGACAAATAGAGATTTGTCTCTTTTAGGTGACCAATCAAATGGACCTGATCAAACAGTACAAAGACTGTAGTTTCTACATTATTATACTTAAAGTACTTTCTGGCATATTCTTCTAAGTGTGAAAAAGGCATTTTTGCATTGCAATAAGGTAATTGTTGTTTAAATACGTAATATGGTAATTTTTATCTAAATATGTAGAAGGAAAAAAAAACATGTTTCAAAATGTTTTATTGGCTATTAAGGGTCTTTAGGCCACTGGTTTCATATTGGAGTCTTTTTCATGTGCTTCTGTCTCTCTTTCTGAATGGCCTTGCTGCCCATTACCTTTTCTCTGGCTGAAAAGGCCCAGTCACAAAGAGCTTTCAGACAGAGCCTAGTACATTTCAGATCTATTTTCATGTTCAATGCCTAATTCTGTGTGGAGCAGCATAATTTAAATTCAATTTTAGGGTAATTTTAATAGAACATTTGCATAATACAATTTTTACCTCTTGTAATTCAAATCTGCTTATTCCAAATAGGCTTCTCCATGGACACCCCTCTGTCATGCCTTAAATACTAATACATTTGGTTTACCTGGGATGAGAGGAGGGAAATAAAAAGAGCAAAGCCTATGGGAGGGCTGAGATGGGATTTCATAAAGCTATTAATTAACAACACTAGAAGGACCTTGAATTTTCACAGAATTACACATTGTTAAACAGGCACACCTGTTATCTAATCCTTCCATTTTTGTCTCCACTGGGCAATTTCAGGCTCAGACAAGTTCCCTCAGACAATATATTCACATTGGAAAGCGTGATGTCATTGAAGTTGGGTAAAAAGTAAGTCAAACTTAGAAGGGCCCTTTCTCAATCTCTGACTGTCAGACAGCCATATCTACTACTACTTGCTCTTGTTCGCTTCTTTTCCTCATTTGTATTGGTTGGGTGGTTGGATTTTTTTTTCATAAATTATTTTGCCTATTTTGTTTATGTCTCATTTCCATAAGACCTTTCTGTAAATTGTTCTGAGAAGTAAGATAGAACAATTCTAGCATGCTCAAATATGTTTACTTTCATTCACTGCAGAGGTAGATAAGTTTAAGAAATATAACCACATACAGTGGCTGTTACCATATCATTAAATGTAACTGCATATATAATAAGGATTTTGTATCATTATTTATATTTAATATAAGGCTTTTCTTTTTTCTCATTCTACAAGTGTATAATGTATATATCATGTTTACCACTCTTGGACTTAAATATTAAGATCTTTTTAGATAACCAGTTTGCATCTTAAGTTCATATTTCATTTCCGTTTCTCGATATTCTGCCCACACAAATTTAGTGGATAATTTTAAAGAGACTTATACCTTTAAGGTGGTAGCTAATACAAAAAGAGGCATTCTTTCACAATAACTCCTTTTCCTAAAGCAGCCTCCTAACTTGATTCCTTAACTCAGGTTTCTCACCTGTCCAAAGCAATTTTCATGCCACTGCCAAAGTTTACTTTCTAAACTAACTTCTGATCTTTCACTATACATCAGCCCTATGAGATATCACCACTGCCTCCAAGATTTTCCACTGAAAGAACTCTCCAAGATGAACTTATCATGACCCTTGTCACAAAGCAAGCGTAAACTTTCATTCTTAAACTTTCATTTAAAGGAATACCTAAATGCCTCTATTTATTCTTTACTCACTGAAGTACATTATTTTCATATACACCCAACTCATCTGTGACTTCTTCTTTAGAAGCTTTTCATAGTAAGGCAAGTAGAAAGTCTTATTTTATGCTCCTAAAACAAGCTTATTTACTTATTTAGAATCTATCTGTCATGTAACTAAAGTAATTTCTTTTTTTCTTAAACTTGCCTCATTAGTTTAATATGTTCCTTGAGGGCCAACATTGGAGTTTATTCTAGTCTTCTCCCTACAGTCCCCTAGAACTAGCGTGTAGAATAAATAAATGCTTTCTAAATCTACATTAATTTAAATTAAATTTCTAAGACTCATTAACATAAACAAGTAATTTCAGTACCATTCAGTCTTCAGATCTGTAGCAACTTTCATGATCATTTTCCCCAGGTCGATGACACCCCATTCAATTTCTCCCTAACCTTTTGACTTATGGTCTAGGGATCTAGTCTCTGGTGTGTTACACTTTCACCTGATCAATTTTGGCCTATAATAATTTGATTAAAGTATTGATGAATCACTGGTCTTTATGTCTTCATTCATTTAATAGTTTGTTCTATTATATGTGTTTGAGTACCACTTCTGCAGCAGGTATTCCAAGATAACAGAGAAAGAAAAAGAAAAGATGCAATCCAAAGCAAAATGAAGTTTTTAATCTACCTAAAATATATTTAATTTTATTAGTGATTTATTTTCAGATTGAGTGATCAATGTGCATTGCTCCTGGTATCTTTTAAATTTGGTCACTCAATATGCTCCCCAATCTTATATTTATAGCTCATATCAAGTAGTCAGTCCCTGCCAAAAAGTAACAATAAAAGGAAAGAAAAAAAAAACACAGAAAGTAGATCGATTTAAAGAGGTTTATATACACATTTGAGAACCCAGAAACAAAAGAAAAGATTCAGCAAAGGGACGGTATTTGTAACATTAGGCAGGTTGCCCACTAAGAACCGCTCTTAATTAGCATTATTACCCCCAATGAATCTGGCTTTCTACCTTGTGTGTAGGCACTCTGCCATCTAGCAGATGGGTCTGCATCCAAGATGCCAAGAAACCACATATGAACATCAAACATGGCTCTTAACCATGTTATTTTCAGCTTATAGTATTTAAATGATTGTTGTCTGCAATGCCATGGTTGTAGTTATGGAGAAGAGCAAATACATCAATTATAACCAAAGCAACTGTCAAGGACCAAACAAGAGGGGTTCTCATTTCAACATATCTATTTGGGTGTTATGCTGACATTTAGTTAATGAAGAGGCATAAAGCTTTGATGCCCTGGTATTAAGTACAGAGACTAGAGAAAAAAATATGTATATATGCCTTACATTTAGATAATGATATATATCATTAGCAAATAAACTAAAATCATCATCTAAAGATTGATTAGAATTTTCTAGAGGCAGATGAGAATATCATCTTCAAAAATATAGTTTCTATTAAAAGTATAGCTATGTTAAAAAATACTTCTTTAACAGTACATCACTGAAATGTAAAAAGGTTGGTTTCCAATATCAGTTAAAAGTTTAAATTAAATTTTGACCATCAGAATAAATTTCAATTCTTCCAAAAAAAGCAATATATGTTAGCCGATAGCCAACTATGTTTCTCATAACTTTGCATTTAAAAGCTTATATATCGAACAAAAAAATTAAAGTTAATTAATAATAATGAAGGACATATGCTCACAGAACTATGCTGATCTCGAGGGGCATACAGAAACAAGTAAGACAATAGGCCTACCCTCTTTAAACTTATTGTATAATTGTGTGAAGGGCATACATGATAATAGTTATAGTTGAAATTCTAAAATTGCTTGCTGAAAGAAGTTATATCCAGTTCAAGGCATCAGAAAAGACCCTTCAAAAAGGTAAAATTTGAAATAGGCTTATTGAATGGGTAGAACTTATAGTAACTTGAATGGGGTGTTACAGAGATATTAAACCCAGATATGGGTCCAATAAAAGGAGTAAGTCAATGGTTATGAAAATAAACATGCAACTTAAATGGCTTCTCCACTGTTTTCTGTATTTTATTATAGTTTTCCTCATAATATTTACTTTTTCTTGTTATGTCACCCATGATATTTTCAGTATTTACCTACCTAACTAATAATCTTTAATGAATTCTCTGCAAAGATCCCATTGGGCATACCTAGTGAGACAGGTGTTACTTCTAGCTATAAGGATAATCATGATGGCCTGTCTGCTCAAGGGGACCTAGTCATAGAGAAGGTCAGCTCAAGAAGATCCACCACACAAGCTTCTCAATGGAGATGTCTGAGGGATTTCAGGGGACACCTCCTATATAATTGCCTTGTGCATCTTGCCTTCCTAATTATCCAGGATTATTTATTTCTCCCATTCTTGTGGAAAATTGAGTTCTTTTTTTCCTCTGCTCAGCTCAACAGAATTTAGTCTTGGAGGCTAGAAACATTTAATGAATTAATTGATCCAAATTACTTGTTTTCATTTTATTGGTCCTCCCACTACTTCAGTTCCATTCAGGATCAGAGGCTTCTTTCCCATAAGCCCCATAACCAACAATCTGTCCTCTGGTCCTTTCCAGTCTTGACTTTTCCTGACTCCTTGATTTAACAAACTTCTGCTCTAAAGAGGAAACTGACTGGCCCTTATTAGTGGGCATATAAACTTTAATGACCCTCTCAGCTAACATTAAAGATATCAAATTTGCTTTAATAATCTGAATGTCTTTAAGTGCAAATGTCTCCCAATAGGCACCCTTCCTTTGTGTTGGAGAGAAACAATGGAATGGATTAAGTGCAATCTCCTCTCTAAATGCAGGGTAGGATTAACCTTCCAGGCCCTGGTGAATATTTTTTTAAAAACATAGCTACTCAGTGGAGACTCAATACTATTTGATTGAATAATATAAAATGGTAAACAAAATACCTCATTCACAGTAGCCACTCAGAAAACATTTAAAGAATTAGTAAATGAATGTGTCTTTTCACATTCTTACTGTGGACCTATATAAATCCTGTTGCCAAGTAAGCTCACTGAAACTTTTCCTGATCAAAAACAGAGTTATTATTTATATATAATTATATTTATAATTTATACATTATTTTTATGAGTAAAAATATTAATTATAGATTTTTTACAAAAATTCAGTGTACAACTTTGAACTTCCTATAGCAAATAACAAGTCATTTGCAAATATTAGACACTAAAAACAGGATCATCCTTTATCAATTTATTCAGTAAAAATTAATTAGGCACTCTATCAATCTGGACCTGTGAGGTTATGCTGCACTAATAAACAGCTGGAAACTCAATAGCTTAATTGAGTTCATTTTATTGATGGAAAGTACAACATTTACTCACACTGTATGTCCACTGCAAGTTCATAAGAAGTGTTTGCCAACTGTGGCTGTGCATTGATCCAGTTTGAGAGATTTCATCTCAATTTATTTTTTCTTGATCAGAGATGCTGGGAAAAAGGAGACACTGATAAGCCAAACACTAGCTCTTAAAGCTGTTTCATGGAATGACATAGTACATCTGCCAAAATTTTGTTAACCAAAGAAAGTTACATGGATATTTATGGGTGAAATAGGAAAAGATATATAATCTTTCTATATTTGGTCGGGTGCGGAGACTCAGTCTGTATTCTATATTTGACTGGGTGTGGAGGCTCAGCACTTTGGGAGGCTGAGGCAAGAGCATTGCTTGAGCCCAGGGGTTTGAGACAAGCCTGTCTACTTGGTGAGACCTCGTCTCTACAATAAATCAAAAAATAAGCCGGTTGTGGCAGCACTTGCCTGTAGTTCCAGCTACTTGGAAGGCTGGCGTGGAAGGATCACCTGAGCCTAGCAGGTCGACGCTGGGGTGGCCGTGAGCGTACCACTGCACTCCAGTCTGGGTGACAGAGTGAAACTCAAACTATATTTTGTGGCACCTCAGAAGATAAACCAGGATATATGGTGAATAGTAAAATAATATTCCACAAGCACTTATTGATTATCAAGTCTAATTCATTAAGTAAGTTATAAATTGAACAAGTTAGGCAAGGCTCTGACCAACTCTATTATTACCTCCTTGAGGTTGTGGACTATTCCTTTTCTGTGTCCTCCTTGCATGAAAAAATATGTGTTCAATCTGTAAATGTGGATGATGACAAAGACTATGTTTATTACACAGAAGTAATTACAAAATAAACAGTAACTTTTGATGATTGAATAAAAACTTGGGGCTACTGAACCATAAATGCAGAATCCAGATTTTCTCTTGCTCAATTTATCGCAATGAAGCCCACTGTAAAGAGTATGTGTAAGAGAACAACAACAACAGCAACAACAAAATGAGATTGGGAATGTTCAGCAAGATGGTGATGGGACAAGTCGAACTGTAAAGATCTCTGCAAAGGGTGGCTCCTGAGGGCAGTTCCACGCACCCCCATGGCCACTACCTACACAGGGGGTGGCTGCTATAGCCAGTCCCATGAAGCAAAGTGCCTCCATCACACTACAGCCTCCACAGGGGATTGCTGCTGTGGTGGTTACCGGGTGCTGAACAGTTGCTATTGTTGTGGCTCTTGGCTCCAGCCCCCAGGGAATTCCCAGCTCCCTCCTCCATCCCAAGCCACCCATAGCACAGCAAGCTGTGGCACCCAGCTGCTTCGCTGATTCCCAGTGCCTGATGCCGGACACACACCATCGTCACCCATCATAGCTGATCAGTGGGGCTCTGATGAACGGAGAGAAAGGACCTGCAAAAGAGGAGCCACTCACCACAACTATTTTCCAGGCAGAGATTCATAATGCCCTGCCCATCTCCATGGAGTCTCCACCTTGTTTTCTAAGGTAACCTCACCAAAACAGGAGACAGAAGCCCCTCCTCTACGCTGAATCAGACACTGACAACTCAGTTTTGTGTGGCAGACCTGTCAGGCAGCAAGCCAAGGGAATTGACCCAAGATGTGAGTAACCCTGTTTGCTTGCCATGAGAGCAAAGGGGAGGGGCTAGAGATCAGAGCTGAAGAGACTTTAGACACTCAGGACATACCCCAGAAGCAGTCTGGTTTCTTATTTTAATTTTTCATTTTATTGTTTTGACTGTTTGTTTTGTTCACTTATGTTTGCTTTTTGATTTAGACTACCTTTGTGTTGGGGAAAAACACATCAAAAGGCATGATTTTATTGGACTGTCTTTGTGTGATTACCAGTATGTTTTAGGGAATTTTCTTTGTTTTTTACTCTTTTCTGGCCTTGTGTCTCCTTTCATTCATTAGTTGGTATGTATGTCTGTTTTCCCTCTTACTCTTCTCTCTCTCCAACTTCCTCTTGACCCCCTCCCCCCTTCTTCCATTACTTTCATTTTTCTTACTTCCTTTTGTTCCAGGGAGCAAACTTAAATCCCACTGCATGGACAGATTGTAAGGCAGTGGGAAGTGGGTTCCAGGGGGGCCATACACCTGTCAGTAGATACTAGGATCTGCAGATAGATTCTGAATCATGCTTCCCCCTTAAGTAAATCTCAAAACTGCAAAAAGTACAGCCCCCAACCCACAGTCCAGCCTCAAAAGTGAAGAAAGCCAGAAGATCCTCATAAGAAAGAACAGGAGACTGAATAAAAAGAAGTAAAAGCAACCCCACCATCCCTGAAAAACAGAATTAAAGAAGGGGAGGGAAAGGGGGAGAGAAAAATCTACACAAACGAAGAAAAACCAAAAGAAGAATATGGATCCCTCACAGACCCCTGGGAGGCCAGACACTGAGAAAAGAGACTTAGGAATGCAAACAATGAAGAGCCCCAGAATGACTGGTATAAAACTACAAACCCAGATATCAAGGCATTAATAGAGAGATTAAAAATAATTGAGGAGAGACAAGAGAAAAATAGGAAGGAGTTGATAACTGAGATAACAGTAGTAAAGAATACTGTGAATGAAATAAATAACAAATTGATAAGCATGGAAAGCAGAATTAGCCAACCAGAAGAAAGACTCTCAGAGCTTGAGGACCAAAATATAGAACTAACCCAAACTGTCAAAAATATAGAAAAGAAGCCTAGAAAGACAAAAAAAAAAAAAAACATTAAAGCTATGAGTGATTACTTCAAGAGACCAAACCTAAGAGTAATTAGACTTCCTGAGGCAGAAAGAGACAGAGACCACCCTGGAACAAACATTCCATAAAATTATTCAAGGAAACTTTCCTCATCAATGATGCAAAAATTCAAGCACAAGAGATTCAGAGAACCCCTGCAAGACAACAAATGAGAAGACCAACTCCCAGACACATAATAATTTGCCTAAACAAAGTAGATATAAAAGAAAAAATCCTAAAGGCAGCAAGAAAAAAGGGCCAGATTACCTACCATGGAAGACCAATTAGAATAGCAGCAGATTTACCTACAGAAACCCTGTAGGCTAGGAGAGCTTGGAGCCCTATCTTCAAAGTTCTAAAAGATAGACAATTTCAACCAAGAATAACCTACCCAGTCAACCTAAGCTTCATCAGTGAGGGAGAATTAAAATCTTTTCCAGATATCCAATCTCTAAGAATTTACGCTGCCACCAGACCACCTCCACAAGAAACACTTAAGAAAGTATTAAACACAGAAGAAAAGGAAAAAAGAACAACAACGTTCTTCACAAGAGTACAGGAAAATGATTAATAATACACATGAACCAACCCAAAACCAAAAAGAAAAACAACAGACAAACAGGAACAACAACAACTCTATAAGAGCCTCATAATAGGGATCAACTCTCACATTTTAATAATTAGCCTGAATGTGGATGGACTAAATGCACCACTGAAAAGACATGGAATGCCAAAATAGATAAAATATCACTATCACTAGGAACCAATATATTGCCTCCAAGAGACTCAACTCACTAGAAAGGATACTCACAGACTCAGAGTAAGAGGATGGGAAACAAATTTCAGGTGAATGGAACACAAAAGAAAGGAGGAGTCATGATCTTAATCTCAGACAAAATACCCTTTAAGCTATCAAAAACTAAAAAAGATACAGAAGGCCACTATATAATGATAAAAGGTTCAATCCATTAACAAGAAATATTCATCCTAAACATATATGCACCCAATGTAGAAGTGCCAACTTTCATAAAGCAGCTTCTGGGTAAACTCAGAAAAGATATTGACTCTAACACAATCATAGCTGGGGACTTTAATATCCCACTCACAACCCTAGACAGATCATCAGGACAAAAAATCAGTAATGAGATCCAGAATCTCAATGTGACTCTTGACTAAATGGACTATTTGATACCTACAGAACACTCCACCCAATGACCACAGAATATACATTCTACTCATCACCACATGGAATGTACTCTAAGATCAACCACATCCTTGGCCATATATCAAGCATAAACAGTTTCAAAAGAAAGATTGAAATTTTGCCATGCACCTTCTCAGACTATAGTAGAATAAAAATAAGCATCAACACCAACAAGGTTTCTCTCAAACCCACAAAGACATGGACACTAAACAGCATGATGCTAAACAACTCCTGGGTCAATGATGAAATCAAAACAGAGATTAAAAGATACCTGGAAACAAATGAAAATGAAGAAATATCTTACCAAAATCTCTGGGATGTCATGAAAGCTTTAGTAAGAGGGGAATTCCTATCTCCACAAACTCACATGAAGAAAATGGAAGGATCACAAATTAACAGCCTAACAAGTCACCCAAGGAAGCTGGAAAAGCAAGACCACCAAAACCCTAACTTCAGAAGAATCCAGATCACCAAAATAAAAGCCCAAATCTGGGACATAGAAGAGAAAAATATAATACAAAAAATCAATGAAGTAAAAAGTTGGTTCTTTAAAAGGATAAACAAGATTGGTGGTCCCCTAGCAAGACTGAACAACAAGAAGAGAGAAAAAGCCCAAATAAACACAATCAGAAACACAAAAGATGAAGTTACATCTGACCCTGAAGAAATACAAAAGATCATCAGAAACTCC
>NW_007259249.1:121433-129422 GCF_000164805.1 Carlito syrichta
TACCATTTAAGCTATCAAAAATTAAAAAATATACAGAGGGCCACTACATAATGATAAAAGCCTCACTCCATCAACAAGAAATATCTATCCTAAACATATAAGCACCTAATATAGGTGCACCAACTTTTACAAAGCAACTCCTAGGAAAACTAAAGATATTGATTCTAACACTATCATAACTGGTGACTTTAATACCCCACCCACAACCCTTGACAGATCATCGGGACAAAAATTCAGCAATGAGATTCGGAACCTCAATGTGACTCCGGACCAAATGTACTTAATTGATACCTACAGAACACTCCATCCAAAGACCAGAGAATACACATTCTACTCATCACCGCATGGGACATATTCCAAGATTGACCACATTTCGGTCATAAATCAAACATAAGCAAATTTAAAAAGACTGAAATTCTACCATGCACTTTCTCGGACCACAGTGGAATAAAAATAAACATTGACACCAACAAGGTTCCCCCAAAACCCACAAAGACATGGACACTAAACAACATGATGCTAAACAACTTCTGGATCAATGATGAAATCAAAACAGAAATCAAAAGACCTGGAAACAAATGAAAATGAAGAAACATCTTACCAAAATCTCTGGGATGCCTTAAAAGCTGTAGTAAGAGGGGAATTTATATCCCTACAAACACACATGAAGAAATTGGAAGGAGCACAAATTAATAGCCTAACAAGCCACCTAAGGAAGCTGGAAAAGCAAGATCACAAAAACCCTAATTTCCATAAAAGAATCCAGATCACCAAAATAAAAGCCCAAATCCAGGACATAGAAGACAAAAAGACAATACAAAAAATCAATGAAACAAAAAGCTGGTTCTTCAAAAGGATAAACAAGATTGATGGTCCCCTAGCTAGACTGACCAAGAAAAAGAAAGAAAAAACCCAAATAAGCACAATCAGAAACACAAAAGATGAAGTCACATCTGACCCTGAAGAAATACAAAAGATCATCAGAAACTACTATGTACACTTGTATGGAAACAAACCTGAAAACGTTAAGGAAATGAAGGATTTTCTGACATCACACAACCTGCTTAAGTTGAAACAAGAAGAAATTGAGACCCTAAATAGATCAATAACAATCAAGGAAATTGACTATGTCATAAGAAAACTACCTACAAAAAGAAGACCTGAACTAGATAGCTTTCCAGCACAGTTCTATAAGACATTTAAGAAGGAACTGATCATCAAGGAAATGGAGGATTTTATGACATCACACAACCTGCCTAGGTTGAAACAAGAAGAAATTGAGACCCTAAATAGATGAATAACAATCAAAGAAATTGACTATGTCATAAGAAAACTACCTACAAAAAAAATGCACTGGACCAGATGGCTTTCCAACAGAATTCTATAAGACATTTAAGGAGGAACTGATACCAATTCTATTGAAAGTATACCAGGCGACTGAGAACGATGGAACTCTCCCCAAATCATTTTATGAAGCTAACATCACATTGACACCCAAGCCAGGTAAAGATCCAACAAAGAAAGAGAATTACAGGTCAATATCTTTCATTGACATAGATGCTAAAATGCTCATCAAGATGCTAGAAAACCGGATTCAACAACACATCTCAAAAATCATCCATCATGACCAAGTAGGCTTCATCCCTGGGATGCAGACCTGGTTCAACATTTGTAAGACCATAAATTTAATTAAATACATCAACAGACATAAAAACAAAAACCACATAATTATATCATTAGAGGCAAAAAAAGCTTTTGATGAAATCCAGCACCCTTTCTTGATAAAAACCCTCAAACATCTAGGCATATGTGGAACATACCTCAAAATAGTAAAAGCCATCTATGAGAAACCGACAGACAGCATACTCTTAAACAGACAAAAATTGGAACCATTTCACCTGGAAACTGGAATAAGACAAGGATGCCCACTCTCACCCCTCCTGTTCAATATAGTATTGGAAGTCCTGGCTAGAGCAATCAAAAAAGAGAAGGCGATCAGGGGTATCCAAATAGGAAAAGAGGAAGTCAAGTTACCTGTCTTTGCAGACAACATGATTGTATACCTTGAAAACCCAAGAGAATCTGTCAAAAACCTCCTTACACTGATAAAGGACGTTGACAAAGTCTCAGGGTATAAAATAAATGTGCAAAAGACAATCGCATTTCTTTACACCAATAATAAACAAACAGAACTCCAAATAAAAAGCACAATCCCATTCACAAAAAGCACAATAGCCACACACACAAAAAAAAGATACCTTGGCATCTTCCTAACCAGAGATGTGAAAGACCCTTACAATGAAAACTACAAAACACTGCTCAAAGATAGCAAAGATGACTCAAACAAGTGGAAAAATATCCCATGCTCATAGATTGGAAGAATCAACATTGTGAAGATGTCTATTTTATCTAAGGCAATCTACAGATTTAGCACAATACCCATCAAACTACTAGCAACATTCTTCTCAGATCTAGAAAAAAATAATACAGGAATTCATATGGTAACACAAACAACCAAGAATAACTAAAGCAATCTTCAGGAAAAAAAAAAAAAAAAAGCAGGAGGTATCACACTACCAGACTTTAAACTATACTTTAAAGCTACAATGATCAAAACAGCCTGGTATTGGTACAAGAACAGACATATAGACCAATGGAATAGAACTAAGGTTCCAGAAGCAAAACCTCAATTTCTCAACCAACTCATCTTCAACAAAGCCTCTACCACCCACCACTGGGGAGAGGAGAACCTATTCAGTAAATGGTACTGGGAAAACTGGCTGACCACATGCAGAAGATTCAAGCAGGACCCCTATCTATCCCCACACACAAAAATTAACTCTAAATGGGTTAGAGACCTAAATGTAAAACTTCAAACCATAAGAGCTTTAGAAAATGCAGGACACACCCTGATGGAAGTTGGAACTGGCCATCAGAGATAAGATAGAAAACAGACCATCAGAGATAAGATAGAAAAGTGGGACCTCATTAAACTGACAAGCTTCTGCAAAGCCAAAGAAACCATCAAGAGAGCAGGGAGACAGCCCACAGACTGGGAAAAAGTATTTGCCAACTCCATGTCTGACAAAGGCCTAACATCAAGGATCTACAAGGAACTCAAATGTGCTGAAAAGAAAAAAACAAACAACCTCATTACAAAGTGGGCAAAAGATATGAACAGACACTTCTCAAAAGAAGACATATGAGTGGCCAACAGATACATGAAGAAATGTTCAACCTCACTAGTCATCAAGGAGATGCAAATTAAAACTACACTGAGATACCACCTAACTCCAATTAGAATAGCCATTATCAATAACTCAAAAAATAACAGATGCTGGAGAGGATGTGGTGAAAATGAAACACTTTTACACTGTTGGTGGGAGTGTAAACTAGTGCAACCTCTGTGGAAACCAGTGTGGTGGTTCCTAAAAGCTCTAAAAATCAACCTTCCATATGACCCTGCAATCCCTCTACTGGGAATATACCTTGAAGAACTCAAATCCCTCTATAAAAAAGATACCTGCACATGTATGTTTATCACAGCGTTGTTCAAAATAGCAAGATCATGGAACCAACCATCCTGTTCATCAAAAGAGGACTGAATAAAAAAGTGTGGTACATATACATGATGGAATATTATGCAGCCATAAAAAAGAACAAAATCATGAATTTCGCAGCAACCTGGATGGAATTAGACTTTATAATACTGAGTGATCTCTCACAAAAACAAAGATCTGAGTATCATATGTTCTCACTCATAAGGGGACCTTGAACAATTACCATAATACTATAAGAAAAGGAATGACAGTGCTGGGAAACTATGGAGGGGGCAGGGAGGGAAAGGAGGTGGGATTAATGGTAGTCAATATCTGTCTGGGGAAAGGGGGGCATGTCTCATCAACAAGGGTACCTGCACAATGAATATTTGTATGTCTAACCCTTAACTGTACCCCACAACTTTAAAATAAAAAATATATAAAATAAATAAATAAATAAAAATTTAAAAAATGAATATGTGTAAGAGAAAAAAACTACCCTTTTAATGCCGATGCCATGCCTCTAAGTGCCCTTATCTGTCTTCATTCTCTCTACAAATCTTCCTAAAACTTGAGCCGTATCTCCAGCCTGGAAGACAAAAAAACCTTAATTGCCTGCCAATCTTTTCATTAGACCAGATGAACTGACAAATAGATGTAAATATGTCTCATAACCCAAATAAATTTAATAAAGATAATAATCAGAAACCAAAAGTAATGTGCCTCTAGTGAAAACAGTGGGAATAGAGGTTATTGGGGAGAGAAAAACTGGGGAGCTCTGATTTGATTGTTGTAAAGACAAATATCTAGCCTGCATAATCATTACATTTAATTTTTTTAGTCTTTTTTTTTTTAAGTTCCCATTTTCTTTTGGTTATGGTTCTTAAATAAAAGTTGTTCATTTCTTCTGGACCTCTAAGTGTCTATAAATTGATGCTGGGGACTAGGCTCATTGGCTCAGTCTGTTTGGGAGGCCGAGGCGAGTGGATTGCCTGGGCCTGCAGTTTTGAGACCAGCCCACGAAACTTAGTGAGACCTCATCTCTACAATAAAAAATCAAAAATTAGCCAGGCATGGTTGTGCTTGCCTGTAGTTCTGGCTACTTGGAAGGCTGAGGCAGAAGAATCGCTGGAGCCCAGCAGGTCGACGCTGAAGTGGCTGCGAGTGTGCCACTGCACTCCATCCTGGGCATCAGAGAAAGACTCCAACTCAGAGAAAAAAAAATTATGCTGGGGATTATAATCGTTATGGAGCAGCAAAATTGGTTTTAAGCAGGACTATTCACCAGATTGTCAATCTTGGCTAAAGGCATTCTGATATAATGGGAGAACCATGGATTTTGAAGACAGACTGACCTGGTTTTAAATACGGGCTTTATTACTTATTACCAAATTTCTCACTGAGTCTCAGAGCTTTTCTTCAAAAATAGAGATAATGCCATTCATGTCATAGCATTATTATATGATTTTTTTAAAAAGTAACATCATACCTTAGTATAAGTGCCTAGCACAGAGACTCTCCCTCAGGCTTTTGGTGATCCATGTTTACCTGTTTTCCACTGTATATTTTTCTCAAAACATGTGATATATTCCATCTTTAGCTAGGGTCTCTAATTTTATATGAAATATAAAAGTTATGACTATAGACCTCAGGAAATGTTTTAGTGACTCTATAATCAGTAATACTTAGCTGGTAACTAAGTCTAAAGTGTTATCCCTCTCTTAGGTAATTTGAATTGTGAAATGGGATAAAATCTTAAAGTAAGGAATCAGTCAATTGTATGTAAGCACTACAGTCTGAATTTTTTACTTTCAACTTTTGTGTGACCTTGAAGTAATCACTTTTTATGTTTGAAAAAGTTATTTCCTATTGTAAGCCCTAAGTTTTATTATTTTGTAGTTGTTGTCTTTAACCTTAACACAAAGAACCATGTTTATCTCTAAAACTACAACCCTAACAGCCTTAATATTCTGCAGGTTTTCTTCTTGAAATTTCAAGTATAAACTAAAAAAATAAAAATAATATTTATGAATAGAAAAAAATTATACTATGTCCTCTAAACATATTCTCAAAGAATTTCTAAGAGCTGTTATTCCCTTTGTTATACAGATGAGGACTTTGAGACTCAGCAACAGTTAAAAAACTTGTCTCAAGTTGGATGGTTGACAAGTGGATGAGCCAAATTTCAAACATCCTCCTCTCCAAGTCCAAAACTTTTGTTATTTTCACCAGGGAATACCACTGCAATGGGAAAGCTTTTTTTGCCACCCATGAAATTTTGTCATAAAGAAGGTCTCTAGTATTAAGGTTGTTTTTTGTTGTTGTTGTTGCAATTGTTTTTACAGCACCACTTATAAGTTCCTAGAAAAGAGAGGCATGAATGTTTTGATTTTTTTTTAAGTTCCAGCACCTAAAAAAGTCTCAGGGATTGAACATGTTTTCAATAATTGTTTGCAATATAGAAAAAGGTCAGGAAAGGAGGAAGAAGCAAGAGGAGCAAGAAAAGAATCAAAAAAGAAGGAAGTGAGCCAGTATTTTCTTTCTTATCCATTATGAACTTTATCCATTATAAACTTACACTAGTCTGGAATAATAACTATCTTGGTATATCTTTATATATAGTCATTAACTATCTTGGTATATCTTTATATATAGTCATTAAACAGGATATGATAAAATTCAACTTTAAATGTTCTTTAAATTTTTTCAACTTTGATATCATTATCTATTCAACCTTGTGGCATTACATACAAGAAAGTATTTTATGTTAAAGAGTAGAAAAATACTTCCTACCTTCTTAATTTATATTCCTGAAGCCTGCATTTTAAATTGGCAAAATACAGATTAGCAGAGCGAATGACATACAATTGTTATCTTTAATTTTATATACAAAGGGGCACCACAGAAAAAAGTGAAAACCCCAAGAAGCAGTTAGACTTGGGCTTATATACTATCTTAACAAAGGACAATAAATGTACAGTAGGTGACTAGGAAATGTACAATAGATAAAGTATGTTTAGTAATATTTGCTATGCAGACTCAACTTAAGTGCTGTCTTCAGCCTTCCTGTTATGGGAAGGGGGACACCTCTACAAACAGAAATTTATACTGTCTTCACAAACAAATCTATGCCCTGTATTTAAGAAGAAAGGGAGAGGATGGAGAGTTTTCCCTGTGTCTGGTGTTTTCAGTTGTCTTCAACTCAAAACAACCCTTAAGCTTAAGTGGCATATTTTGAGGTGGTGCATCCTGACCCTTTCAATGACAGTAAGATTTTTGGATATTTAAAAGAGTAATAAAATCTGTTCAAAAACCTCGTAAAAATGGGTGTGAAGAAGATTCTTCATATATTGTTGATTGCCCTGCTAAATACATACTTTCTATATCAAAATTTATTTAAAATTGCATATTCTTTGACCTAGCACTCCCATTTTCTGAATTATAGTCAGAGATATTAATAAGACATATGTACAAAAATGAGTTTGTATGTTTGTTAAAGTCAACTTCATAGCACTAATAAAATAAGGGGAAACAAACTAAATATTCCTCTACAGGTGAATAAACATATAAACTACTGAAGTCAAATTATGAACCAGGCATCCATAATCTAGATCTGCGTGTATTGACATTATCAGATGTCCTTGGCATAACAATCAGTGAAAACACTGGTTGCAAAATAATTATAGCATGAGAATGAAAAATTTATATCAATTAGTTGTTGGGGTTTGTCTGTAATCAACAAAATGTTAACAGTAAATAATCTTTATTTTTACTTTGTGTTTTGTTAATTTTTCTAATTTAGTTTTTTAAAAATCATTTTAAAATTCTATTTTAAATTTAAATTTTGTGTTTTGAAATATTAGAAAGAAAATGAAATTACTATGAAATTTTAATTCAATAAAACAGTAAGATATTTGAAAATGTTTAGATGTAAAACATTTAAGTAAAGACTTTAAATATAGCCACAACTTTATAACACGACTGGGGAAAATAAATCAAATTTATAATACAGGTCCATAGAGTGTGGGAAGAGTGTCAGAATAAGACAGAAAAAAGAAAAACTTAAATGTATCTCTGTCTTCTTTTCTCATGAATTTGTGGCCTATCAAATAAAATGACATTACATGGGTCAATCAAATATTTATTACTGTTGGTAGGAGTGCATACTAGTACAACCACTGTGGAAAACAGTATGGTGAGTCCTAAAAGGTCTAAATATTGACCTCCCATATGACCCCACAGTCCCCCTACTGGGAATATACCCTGAAGAACTCAAATCACTCTATAAAAAAGATACCTGCACACGTATGTTTATCGCAGCATTGTTCACAATAGCAAGAACCTGGAAGCAACCATGCTGCCCATCAAAAGAGGACTGGATTAAAAAAATGTGGTACATATACACGATGGAATACTACGCAGCCATAAAAAAGAACAAAATCATGAATTT
>NW_007259249.1:129442-221237 GCF_000164805.1 Carlito syrichta
ATGGAACTAGAGTCTATAATACTGAGTGACCTCTCACAGAAACAAAGATCTGAGTATCAAATGTTCTCACTCATATAGTGAACCTTGAACATCCAATGTAATACTATAAGAAAATAACTGACAGTGGTGGGAAACTATGGGTGGGGAGGGGAAGGGAGATGGGATTAATGGTAGTAAATATCTGTCTGGGGATGGGGAGACACCTCTTATCAACAAGGGTGCCTGAACGAGACATATTTGTATACCTAACCCTTAACTGTAGCCCACAATATCATAATAAAAAATATTGATAAAAAAAGAAAGAAATATTTATTATTAAATTAAAGTTGAATATGGTGCTTTTGAAAGCTATTCTTCAATTGAGAAAATGTTTTTTAGCTTATGATGCATTTTTGAAAACGTTAATTTCACTGACTTGATAATATCCTGAGAAGTTTAACTATGTTTGGTATTGGATGTAGAAAATGTTAAAATAATGGTAAGAATCAAATCATTACACAAAATATTAATTACAAGAGGGAAATTGTTTGAAAGTTTTAATACAACTTTGTCCATAGATCTGCTTACTAAAGGGTTCAAAATATTTGTTCTGTAACTCAGAAGCAGTACTATTTGTTGTTTTTTCTTCTTAATCTAATAGCATGAAAATTTGGGCTAAAGGCCCAAGGATAAATTGTTCAGACCTCAGAAGCATTCCACTAGTGTATTCAATTTTATTTCTTTTACACAAAATTAAATATCTGTAAAGCTATAATCATACGTATCGATACCATGTTTCCTAAAACCATAGAAAATTAAGAACTAAATGGAACCATATAGTGTCAAAATTTATAGTAAATGAAATGTCGATATAAAGTATTATCTCAGAAGAAAAATAACTTATTTGCCATTTTGAGATGTCCCAATTATCTGCCATATTATCTTTTTACTAAGTTATTTTTCCAAAAGTAAGTAATTTTTGTCCTTATCTATTTACATCAGAAACTGTAGCTTTCTCTTATTTAAAATGTTACCTGTGTCACCTGATCTCCATGTCTTGAGACTTGAACTGTTTACAGTGCTGTCTGAACCAACTGTCCTATGTATTAGCGGCTCCAGTGAAGCAGTTGCTAGTGGAGTGAGTCTTTAGTTTCCTCTCTTCTTTTAATCAATATGAAATGAAAACAATTTTAGCCTTCCATTGTTGTGTTATATCCATCCCAGAATACTACGTAACTTGTCTGACATGTAGAGATCCCTTACTTTTCCTTCATATTTTAGGAACATATCTTAAACTTATTTAGGGGTATTATTCATTCATTATTCGGAAACATATTGATAAGGTGTAATTATTTATTAACCACATCTATTTTGTGGGAGATTTTATACAATTCCACTGATATTTACCCCCCAAAATTTTATTTTTAAGAGGACGCAAATCTTATGAGCAATTTAAGATTGATGCAAAGTATCTTATATTTTAATAATTAAACAGTACTTTTTTCAAAATGAATGGAAGATTCTGTCCTAGTCTCTGAAGAAAAATCCTTAAGGAAACTTGATTAAAGGTGACCCATTTCCTATATATCACATGTCATCCAACTGCAGAATCAATTTTTGCTTTTGACTCCAAAGGACTAGGCCAAAAAAAAAAGTTATAACAAAATGTTGGTGTTTTATACTCACCAAGAAACAACATTTCTAATCTGAAACTGGATTCTGATGAACAATTCTGAGAGGCAAAAGATGCAACATGGCATCCATGTCTGAATTAATTGCATTTTTGCCTATACTTACCAGTAATAATAGTATCTCATTGTTCTCATGTTTTAATTCTACATTATGTTATTCCTGCTGTGACAGTTAAATTGTTCCAAAATTTACCATAGCCAAAAAAGTTAAAATTACATATGTATATAATTTTGTTTCTAGAGCTTTTGAAAATTGATGATGGTAATGATAGAAAGCTTACTTCTGACTTTTGACAAGTTTAGATTGTTCCACAGCCAAAATATTTATATATTCAAGAAAGCAATTTTATCATATTTTTTATATCCTCAATATACTGAAAATAAATTTGATATCATTATTTTATATTATTAATGTTACTATTAGTTTTAATAAATAGATATTATGTTTTAATGATCATAGCAGAATAATAACCTAAAAGTCATGTATTAACCATCTTATTATGTTTTATCTGGAGAACTTAGCCAATAGCACGACTAATTTCACTTTGTAAATGTTTAATTATTAGTTTGCCTACCTGTCTGCACACTACTTGAGGATGATATAGGTGTTAGTACGTGCATCACAGTATCTCAACTTAGTGTTCATTATATACTAAGTACCAAAAAACATTTGTTGAGTGAGTGAATTCTGCTGTATTTTTGTTCTATAAATGTCCATGACTAAATCTCCATGAAAATATTTTTAAAATGGCAAAGCTATATCTATCTAATCATACGGTTACATAAAGAAAATGTGGTTTAGAAAAGTGTTTCTTATGTAGTTAAGCTGTAGTTAAAATAATACCTACTCCTCCACACCAAAATTTAAGTTACATGAGGACATAAATGTGTGTCTGTTTTTTGTTTGTTTGTTTGTTTGTTTTGAGTTAGGGTCTCACTCTGTCGCCCAGACTGGAGTGCAGTGGCCACTCTTGGCCATGGCAGCCTCGACCTGCTGGACTCCGGCGACCCTTCCGCCTCAGCCTTCCAAGTAGCTAGAATTACAGGCATGCGCTACCACGCCCGGCTGATTTTTTGATTATTGTAGAGATGAGGTCTCGCTGCCCAGGCGGGTCTTGAACCCACGGGCTCAGGCAATCCACTCACCTCAGCCTCCCAAAGGCGCGGGATTACAGGCTGAGCCACCAAGCCCGGCTGTGTGTCTGTTTTATTCAGTCCTTCATTCTTAGTACCTGGGAGTGCTTAGCATATAGTAGGAGCTTAATAAGTATTGTTAAATGTATTAATAGATGAAAATCTACAGAATTATTACCTGGCTTTTTTAGGCATGGCATTATAAGCAGATATTACTTTTAAAATGTATTAATTTGATATTTATTAAGGACATGCCAGGCACTTCACTAAATGCTGACAATATATTTGTTTTCATTTAAATTTTATTCATGTATTTAAGAATCAAGAAACTCGGTTGTGTTATCCAAGTTCATCAAGATCAGTTGTAGACTGGCACAATTCAAGAGAAGAGATTGGTTGGTAAATCTTAGTTTATAATAAATACATTATTATTAATAAGGATATTTTTAAGAAGAATTAAAGATTCATGTCAACTTCTCAACAGATATCCTCTTTAGGAAAGTTTCCAACTTCACTACCCTAAGAAGACCTTCAAGTCAATGGGGTCAGAATGATACTATTGGCTATTAACATATCAAGATAGATTGATACACCTAACTTCTCTATCAGAGGAAAAAGAATGAGAGAAATTAGTTAGAATTTAAGTACTGTTAGGAGTCATTTCTCTTATTTTTAAAATCTTTATAACAACCTTGCCAAAGAGGAATCTTTGTCCATATTTTTACAAGGATATTGACATTTGTATTTAATATCCAAGTTACTTGCCTCCAAAGATCATGCTCTTTCTATAATGCCTTGCTGCTTCTATCCTATAGGAACTGGAATACTTATGCTGGCTCATCAAAGCAACTTTATTCCTAAATGATGTCTGAAGTCCAGTTTAGCATGCCTGTTCTCTAGTTCTTTTGGTTACGCTATCACCAACATTACCTGAAGTTTTCTAAACCAGAATATTTAGACGATCTTTAAGGAAAGGTATAGCAAAATGAAGAACATATTTAGTAAAGATTTATCTGACATAGTGTGTTTGCATCTGCATTTCGTCTGTAAATTCCTTGAAGTCGTGTAGTAGTTTTTAATTTCTCAACCTTTATTAGAATTTAATATAATTCTTGGCATAGATGTTTACCCAGCATTTATTTAGTGTATGTTATGTGCCAGGCATAAACATACGGTTAGGGTCTTATTTACATACTTTCTCATCCATTAAATTCTACAATTTTACAGATGAATAAATTTAATTTCAAAAAGGTTGAATAATTTTCCCAAAGTCACACAGCAGGCAGGGAATAAAGACAAGGTGAAGCTGAGCAGATACTACCCATGCTTCAGTCCTATGCTACCTCTCTTAAATATCAATCTACTTCATTTATGTTCATTTAATTGATGAGAAATCAGAAGGAATTAATAATGCCTAGATGTTATATTTATTGTGATTATAATACATAAAGTATTTTTTATTTCTTCTAATAATCCTTACAAATAGGAAGTAGCTTCCCCCCACTCCCACATAAAGAGAGATGCCAAGAAATTAGACTATTCGACAAAGAGATAGAGGGCTAGGTGTCAGTGCTGTATCCATTTCACATAAAATCCACTGTCTTTTATTCACTGTCTATTATTCTAGTTTTAACACAAGAAGATCAACCATGATGCTAGTGTAATAATACAGATATGAAAGGCAAAGTGCATGGACTACAGCAGTAGAGTTGGGAAGAAAAAGAATAAAGGGAAAAGGATGACTTATAAGTGAATTTTCAAAGGCTGTTTCATATGACTTGAAGTAAGGCTCAATGACTTTCCAGAAGTCTGCAGTAAAATTCTGTTTTAGAAATCTTGCTAATTATTTTCTATCCTGGTTTCCTATTCTAATTGCACCCAAACATAATCTCCAGTTTGTTAAATACCATATGCTTTATTTTAACTTTCTTAATGGATATTGTCCTTTTTCATTCTTGAGGTATGATATTTTAAATGAGTCTATACAAATAGTATACATGTTATGTCATTCATAAGTTTGAAAAATAAAGAACCATCAGCTCTTTCACAATCTATTTCAGCTTTGCTTCAAGTGTATTTTTGGAAGTAGAAATTCTTGCCTTTTATCTTTTTCCTTCTCTCTTATTCTAAACTTACTCTCAACTTTACCTGAATCATGCCTGAATGGTCTATTCAGTCAATAATAATTTATCTTGAAGTGGTATAAATCATGTACTGGGTACTGTTTTAGCCTCTGGAGAAACAAAAATGGATAAGATGTGGTCAATGCCCAAAGGAAACTCACAGTCTCTGGCAGTCCTAGGCAAACAAATAGATTCAATATAAGGAGGTGAGGTCCTTGTAGAAGTACAGTATGTAGAGGGCACAAGTGAGGAAGAAAAATGGGAGAGGCCAGTTGTTTCTTATTCTTGCAATCTTTGTTCTTAAAGGTAGAGTCGGCTTTTGACTCGTATATTCCGTGTTCTAGCTAAATCAGTTTTTCACATAAATCTGATATCTTCTCTAGTTTGAAATAAATTAAGAATTTCTGATTATATAAATTTGAAAATGTCAAAAAAAGAAAAAAGAAAATGTCACCAGGACAAAAAGTCCTTTACAAGTCTGGCTCCAGCCTACCCCTCATTTCTCCTTATGCTAAAGAATATACCATCACTTTAGCCCTATTACAAAAATATGCAGTTCAACAATGTTACAATCCCCACCTCTGTGACTTCACACAGATATTCCTTCCATCTGAAATGTTATTTCTCTTTCTTCTAGCTAGCTCCAAGCTAAATTTTTTTTTTCTTGGCAATTCTTTCTTCTATCTAATATCCATGGAATCTCAGTTGGAATCACATTCTCCAGAAAGCCTTCCTGATTGTAGAGTTTAATTTAAGTACACATATCCTGACTCCCACAACAGTAGGTTTACAAGGTGCTGAATTTGTGAATTTTCTATGCTGTATAATAAATTACCATAAATTTAGCAGCTTCAAACAACAACATTGCTCTTACAGCTTCTAAAATTCTGGACACAGATTAGCTGGGTACCTATGCAAGGACACAACCAAGATATACAGAAGGGATGGGTTCTCACTGCAGGCTCAATAGGGAAGGATCTGTTTCTGAGCTCACTGAATTTGGTGGCATAACTCTTTTTTTCTTGGAGTTGTACAACCAGGGCTGCTTCCTCCTTTAATGACGGCAAGAGAGGCAAGACTTAGAGCAAGTCTTTTAGCAAGAATAAATCTTATATCACATAAAGGATTCACAAGTGTTACATCCTATCACCTTTGACTTATTTTATTGACTTATTTTATTGGACAAGCCCTTGGTCCTGCCCACACTAAAGCAGAGAGGATTATACAAGGTATGAGCATCAAGATGTGGAGTTCATGGGGTTCACCTTAAAGTTTATTTGCCACAATTGCCATCACTCATTAATATGCCTGTTTTCTCAAATAGGCTGTGAGCAATGTAATGACAAGTATCATGTCTTACCAGACTTTGTGTCCCCAGTAGCTAACACTCTGTATTTGGTATACGACATATTTACAATTTGATTAATTGGCTGAAGGGTTACTTCTGATACATATTAGTTTTAAGACATTTTGTTAAATAAAAAATGATAAATGTGTTAACAGTATAGTAGTTATGGCAATAAGTAATGATATTTTTGTTGTAATTCGCATAACCATGTCCAAAGTGAACAGGCATCAAATTTGTATATTTAATAGAAAACTGAACAAGCCCAAGTACTCTGAACCAATGAATTAACACTGTATCTGTGCCTTATACAGACTAAGTTAATTTACTTACTTTTTTGAAAATGCATTTTGAGAAGAAGAGTCATCTTAATTTTAAATAATCTTTGGCACCAAACAAAAAATATTGAAGCCATACAAAATAAAAGGAAATTAATTTTCCACAAAATACTAAAAAACTGTAGTATATAAAAATAAATAAACATTAGATCATTATAATAAATAATAAAATATCATAGATAACACTAACCATTTACTCTCATTCCTTGGTTATCACTATGATGATGTTGGAAGTTTGGGGTTTTTAGAAATGGAATAATTAGTGTAATTATTAGTAGCTAAGAGGGCAATGACACTATGCATTTTTTATTGACTATTTGAAAGTAAAAGAGAAATCATGGATTTATTAGCAGAGATTAGTGACCTATGTGATGTCAGTTGCCACAGCAAATTAGTTAGTTAACAGGCTTGTCTTATATTACACAACAGTTAAAGTAGACTTGTATACCTGGGTAAACAGAAATGCAAACTGTGTTCTTAGGCTGTCCTGCAAACTCCAGAGAAAGCAACATTGTTCTCAGAATTCCTCTCTAATAAATTGGCTAGTTATAAATTTTGTTGATGGATACTTCAGACAAAAATAACACCTTTTAAAAGAACAGAGTACTTATTATTAATTTGCATTTATGGTATAATAAATAAGTTCAGGATTAAAATTTCGGTATAATGAAATAACGTCAGTAGTGTAGACTCAGTCAACACAAGTAATTAATTTCCTAAATTTGTTTTCAAAATTTGCACAATGGTAGCTATAAAGTCAGCTGATATAGCTCTACTGCCAAGCAGCAGAACTGAATGTACCTTGGTTCTGGACATTTCATTTACAGCTGATTAGACAACCTGAAAAATTTTTACAGAGCTGAAAGAATCAAATAATTAGCTACAGTTCACCCTAGTTTTCTTGTATAAAAAAATCTACTTCTTGAAAAATTAACAGAAGCAGATGTGTTGTTAATATCCCAAAGACTATTTTTTCAGGGATCATTTCTACAGTATGTATTGTTAATATCCCAATCATTTTTTATTAAAGAATATTTACTAAAATATGTCTTTTTGGGGGCAGTAAATATTGAGTATTTGCTACATATCATATACAAAATCAAGTGTTTTAGTATTATGTTAATTTTTATGATTTCCCTGTAAGATAAGCTATTATTATATCCATTTGACAGATAAGAAAACCAATGTTTGAAAAGGTTACATAGCCGGGCTCGGTGGCTCAGCCTGTAATCCCGCACCTTGGGAGGCTGAGGTGAGTAAATTGCCTGAACCCACGGGTTCGCGACACGGGTTCTCGCAACTTGGAGAGACCTCATCTTTACAATAAATCAAAAAATCAGCCGGGTCTGGTAGCACGCAACTGTAGTTCTGGCTACTCGGAAGGCTGAGGCGGAAGGATTGCTGGAGCCCAGCAGATTGAGGCTGCAGTGGCCGGGAGCAGTCACTGAACTCCAGTCTGGGCGACAGAGTAAGACTCCAACTCAAAAAAAAAAAAGGTTACATGACTTGTCCAGTATATCTTCTAAACAAAGATGCCAGAATTTGAACTCTGGCTTTGAGGTTACAAACAATGTTTCTAAATATTAGGCAGGAATGCCTTGCCACAAAGGACATATTATAGATCTATAATTTTACTTTCATTGCTTCAGGACCCTTGGTGTCACAGTCTCCTTGACTTTGATCTTTGGCTTCCCGTTCCATTCTTCCAAAAACTATATAAGCCCATTACTCAAACATATAAATCCTTCATACCTGGAATAAATAAACTAGTCTTTATTTTCCTGATTGAACACTGACTAACTGAAACATTTAATCAATAAATGCACCCCAGAATCTTTGGAATGAAAAGCACAAGTGGTCCTACACAGATCTCCGACTCATTCTGGAAGATTTACAGTTTCTGACTGCATTTGCATTTAATACTCAGATAGCTAATTACATGGGCATTAAAAATACTAGCCAGGCCGGGCTCGGTGGCTCAGCCTGTAATCCCACGCCTTTGGGAGGCTGAGGTGAGTGGATTGCCTGAGCCCGCGGGTTCGAGACCCGCCTGAGCAGCGAGACCTCATCTCTACAATAAATCAAAAAATCAGCCGGGCTTGGTAGCGCATGCCTGTAATTCCAGCTACTCGGAAGGCTGAGGCGGAAGGATTGCTGGAGCCCAGCAGGTAGAGGCTGCGGTGACCGGGAGCAGCCACTGCACTCCAGTCTGGGCGACCGAGTGAGACTCCAACTCAAAAAAAAAAAAAAAAAATACTAGCCAGACTTGGCTAAAACAGCTGATAAAAATGTAAATGATTATTTCATCTAGCTTATATCTACTTTGGGGTAAAATCTTTAGTGTTTAATTCAAAAGATATTCCAGACATCTTGACTAAACTGGTAAAAGAGGTATTTGGGAATATTGTCTTTTGTTACTAGAAATTTGCCACCAAAGTAACTGATGCATAGATAAGCAAATCTAGTCCTATTGACAAGATATAATAATGAAGAGGTTGGTATGACAGAGGCAATAACGCTTCCTTCTTGGTTAGTCATATGTGTCAGTAATTGCTAACTCTAGAAGTAGTTAATGGTTAAAAATAATAGTGTTTTCAACCTGTTCAGAAATAATTACTCTGCTTGCTCTATGTCTACAATAAATGGTAACAAAAAAAATTTTTATAAAGAATAATAGTAATAATAATAGCATCCACTTACTGAACACATACGTAGGAAGCTGATTGTACATTGTGTACTTTACTTCTCACCAACACATAATAGGAGATCTTTTATTGCAGATCTACAGATGGAACTTAGTAAGTGTTGTGGCTTTTTTGCTTACCAGCCTACATCTCCCACACCCCAACACTGAAGTAGCTGTTGGACAGTAACCGGCATTCCTGGAATGACTTGCAGAAGCAAAAGGGCCCTTTTCTCTCAAATAATTGTGGTTAACTGTGGTTACGCATTTTGAGCTATCAGGTGGTCCACTGAGGGGTTGGTTGAGAAGCTTGCCTATTGTTTTGTTCCCTTTGGAACTCTCTCAGGGTTGGGATAGCTTCTTGGGCAGTATATTTTACTAAAAAACATGCACTACCCACAGTCACCGGGCACAAAGGACAGCAGATGTGGTAAACAGCAGACAGACCTAAAAGCCTAGGAAGAAGAAAGCTGGGAAAGAAAATACACAGGACAACGAGGGCAGTGAAGAACTTCTGCATCTACTAGGGAATCAGAGGGCCACATGCCTGACCGGGGATAGATACAGGCCCAGAAAAGACCTGAGAGAAGACTAGGCTTGTACCTCCGGCTGATTTTGGAGATCCGGAAAAGCAGAAGGAGAAGACTAAGACAAAGTTGTAGGTGTTTGGACTCAATCTAGTATTTACCTCATGAGGAATAAGAATTGTAATAGAAAATGTATGACATACTTTTAACACAATTATAGCCCCATAGTAAGCACTCAATAAAAAGTTAATATCATTACCGTTAGGAATAGCAATAGTAATTCTTTCCTATTGTAAAATATCATTCTCCTTTCTAAAAATAGAGAAAAATTCTCACTCTCAATGGGAAGATAGATTGTTTATTTCCAGCTAACTATTTCTGTCCTTCTTCTCTCATCCAAACAGAAAACTATCCTTCTTATCTAGTTTCCACAGCTTCTGTTTTGCTTCTTATTATCTATATCTTACCTCCTTTTCCCCTCTTCTTTAGATTTACAATTTAGTGGCATTATCTGTTGTGACTTTTATTTCCATTGTTCTCCAGGACAATATCTATCACTGCCCCCTCTCAGCTTTATGGACCCATGATCATGCATTAACTTCATCTTGCCTGGCACAAGGTCATAAGTTGCTGCTTGTTTAGGAGAAAAGATAAGACATATTGAGCCAGCAGACTTTTCAGTCCTGAAATTAATTCTACAATCTTATTAAAATGGTGAATAAAAATAACTTTTGGTAAATTCAATATTTCCTAGTTAAAAAAAATACTGGTATCTCAGGTGCCAAGAATAGCCTGACTTATATCATCTCTACTATCCTGGTATCATGTAGAACTAGCCAGTGAGTTAGAACAATTTGCTTCAAAAGGTATAAACACAAATTCTTAAGTTGTTGCAAGACAATTTCTCAGTAGACCAACTGGAAAAATAAATCAAAAAAGCTCAATAATTTGTTAAAACCTGGTTCCTCACTAGACTTCTTGCCAAGAAATATATTTAGAAAATCTTAAGAAAACAAAAGGTTTGTCAGTGCATACTCAGAAGAAAGTTATATCAGAAATATAAAATTTGAATATGTACCAGACACACAAAGTTCTATATCTACTGGTTGCCATATTCGTGAATTTTATTTTATGTAATAAAAAAGCTTTTCACAATTATTTAAAAAATCGAAACATGAGGATAAAATACAAAGTTGTATGAGAAAAACTGATACATGACAAAGCTGTTACATATTTCCTCAAAGCATGAGTAATAATGACTGATAATTTAAGAAAAATATTTACCCTCAGTTATGATAAAGAAAAACAAATTAAAGCAACAATTTAATACCATTTCAATAATAATTAATGGCTACAATTTTTAAATGAGATTATGAAGAATTTTCAAACATACAAAATAGACAAAATATCATGAAGCCCCATGAACCCACCCAGCTTGAGCAATTATCAACCTATGCACTTTTTATTTCATCTCTACTCATGTATTCTATCTTTATTTTGAGAGAAAGTCCAAATTTCTTCAAATTTCTTTCAATGATTTCATTTTATTTTATTATATATCTCCAAAACATAAGCTGCCTTTTTTAACCATAAATGCAATGTCATTATCAAACCTAAAACTAGTAATAATTGTATAATATTATCAAATAACTAGTTAGTGTTTTAATTTCCAATTATCTCAGAAATGCTATTAAATACACACACACACACACACACACACACACACACAGACACGCACACTCACACACACAAACATAGCTTAAATCAGGTTTTAAATAAGTTCCACAAATAAATCTATAAGGCACCTTCTCCACTTCTTTTATTTCTTTAATATATTTGTTGATGCAAAAATGTAGTTTTGAGTGAGGTAAGTTGTTAAGAAGGCAGGGAATATTGTGTGTTTTATTTATTTCTGGATCCTCCAAGTTTGGAAGAGTGTGGAACATAATAAACACTCAAAATGCATTTATTGATTAGAATTAAGACAGACAACCCTGAAAATTATTTGTGAGAATATAAATTGCTTACCTGTTAACATTCAGTGAATAAAAGCAAAACGCATAATCTCAATTTCATCAATATTGTTAAGATGACTCTACAACCTAGAAAATACAGATAATTTCAATATATACCTGTTGGCTAGTGGATCTCAATCAACTTAGCATGTGTCATTAGAGAAGTGTCCCAATTTGAATGACAATTATGCAGTCACTTTAATATTAAGAACAATACCTATTATTTGTTGCATATTTATTGTATGTAAGGCATTTGTACACATGCTTTATATGCATCATTCTATTTAATAATCAAAATGGCCCTAGTGTGGGATATTATTACTCTCACCACTGAAAAGATAAGGAAAATTAAGTTTAGAGAGGCTAAGTAACTTGTCCAAGATCAGTGGGTTAGTAAGTATTTCTTTGTAGTACAAAATGCTAGATACATATCCATGAAAATATTAACTGGGTATTTCTGATTTGTGTATTTCTTTATGCTTCTGTATTGTCTAAGTTTACACAACAAATAGATTATTTTTAATATTAGAAAAACATATACTGTCTCAAGAAGCTTTTTATCTCCAAATAATCATTAGATTAGATTAGGCTAAAAGGAACTGAATACCAGTATACCTGAATCTAATATAATGACTCATTTTTTAAAAAACTATGACACAAAAATTAAAATGCCATTTTATATTTGTATCAAGATGGTGGGATAGAAACATTGAAATAGGAGCCAGGAAAACTAGGTTCAGAAACAGGCTCTTGTTTTATTTATTTTTGTGTTGGCTAAAAGAATTCAAGACAAAAAGAACAGCTTGTCCAAAGCCTTCCTAATCCATTTAAGAGAACAACTAAATTGAGCACTCAGTATTAGGCTCTCTGGTACTGGCACAAAAACAGTCATATAGACCAATGGAAAAGATTAGAGATTTTGGAGGCAACGCCTCAATTTCCTAACCAACTCATTTTAGACAAAACCTCCACTAAAAACCACTGGGCAGACGAGAACATATTCAGTAAATAGTGCTGGGAAAACTGGCTGACCACATGCAGGACCCCTACCTAGCACCATATACAAAAACCAACTCTAAATGGATCTAATACCTAAAATAATACCTATAAGTAAAATCTCAAACTATAAGAATCTCAGAAAATGCAGGAGACACCCTTATGGAAATTGAAATAGGCAACCAATTCCTGATCAAAATCCCAGATGCCCATGCCATAGGGATAAGATAGACAAGTGGACCTCTTCAAATAGAAAAGCTTCTACAAAGCAAAATAAATCTTCAAGAGAGTATGGAGACAGCTCACAGAATGGGAAAAAATATTTGCCAACTGTATATTTGACAAAGGTCTAACATCCAGGATCTACAAGGAACTCAAAAGTGCCAAAAGGAAAAAACAAAATAAAAAAAAGCAGCCCTATTAAAAAGTGAGCAAATGATATGAATAGACATTTCTCAAAAGAAGACATACAAGCAGTCAACAGATACATGAAAAAATGCTCAGCCTCACTAATCATCAAAGAAATGCAAATTAAAACCACATGGAGATACTACCTAACTCCAGTCAGGATAGCCATCATCAATAACTCAAAAAACAGCAGATGCAGAGGGCATGGGGGGGAAAGAGAACATTTCTACACTGTCGGTGGGAGTGCAAATTAGTACAACCTTTGTGGAAAACATTGTGGTGATTCCTAAAAGTTCTAGAAATCGATCTTCCACACAATCCAGCAATTTCCCTCCTGGGAATATACCTGAAGGGACTCAAATCATTCTATAAAAAAGATACCTGCACATGTACATTGATTGTAGCATTATTTACAACAGCAAAAAACATGGAACCAACTGTGCTACTCGTCGAAACTAGACTAGATAAAAATAATATGGTACATATACACAATGGAATATTACACAGCCATAAAGAAGGACTAAAGCATGGACTTTGAAGCAATTTGGATAGGTTGAGAGTCTGTGATATTCAGTGAGCTAGCACAGAATCAAAGAACTGAATACCACATGTTCTCACTCATAAGTGGACCCTGAACATTTACCATAATACTATAAGAAAGGGACTTGCAGTAGCGGGACACTTCCAGGGGAGGGGGTGGGGCACTTAACATCAATTAGGATACCTGCTCTCAAACCAGGCGGGGACCAAAGGGAGGACCAAACTTTACCTTTACAATGACCACTTATCTACCTAATCCTGAATTGTACCCCTCATCTTTAAAATAAGAATAAATAAATAAAAACCGTGAAGTATTAAAAAAAAAAAAAAAAAAAAAAAGCCAGGCTCGGTGGCTCAGCCTATAATACTGTGCTTTGGGAGACTGAGGTGAGTGGATTGCCTGAACTCGCGGGTTCGAGACCCGCCTGGGCAACTTGGCGAGACCTCACCTCTACAATAAATCAAAAAATTAGCTGGGTGTGGTAGCGCACGCCTGTAGTTCCGGCCACTTGGAAGGCTGAGGCGGAAGGATCGCCAGAGCCCAGCAGGTCAAGGCTGCGGTGGCCGGGAGCGTGCCACTGCCCTCCAGCCTGGGCGACAGAGTGAGACTCCAATTCAAACAAAAAAAAAGTACAGTGCTTATTAGTTCTTACTATTCAGTACATTAATTAAAAAGCAGAATATTTGAATAGAAAAAACTTAACCTTTGAATTAAATTCAACATGGAATTGAAAAAAAAGATCAGGCCTTTAAAAGATTACATAAAGGTTAATTTATTTGTGTATTGTGAACAAAATAAGTAAAACATAGCCCCATTACATGCCTTCTTAGGAATTTGCCCTTGTGACTCAGCACATGTCGCTTTTATAAGTGGGAATTCTTCTTCAATACAAATGTGGATGGCAAGAATGCAGAACCATCAATGGCTTGAATGCTGCTGGCTGCATTTAAAATGCTTTTTTTCTAGAGGAGGGGGCATCTTATTTGTCACTCTTTTTTAATAAAAAAAAAGTTCATTATTAAACACATACAAAAATTTATACCAAAAAATATATAATGCGATTATCACAATGTAAATGTCATTGTACCCACCACTTTGGAAAATAGAAATCTGCGATCACTCCAGGTAACTCCCTTGTTCTCCCTTCCAATTTCTACCCCTCACATCCCCCAAATGTCATGATTGTTCTTTTTTGTGGTTTGATTGTCCTGATGTGTTGCATTGATGTCACGAAGTTTATAACCATATAAACTTATGTAATATATAATCATAAGAGCTTTATTTTATAAAGCATATAAAGCATTTAGCACATAAAACATTTAAAATATATAAAACATTTATATAGAAAATTCCCAAAGAGAAAAGAGAACACTTCTACATTGTTGGTGGTAGTGTAAACTAATACAATCTCTGTGGAAAATAGTTTGGCTATTCCTAAAAGATCTAAAAATTGACCTTCCATTCAACCTCACAATCCTCCTACTGGGAATATACCCAGAGGAACTCAAATAACTCTATGAAAAGGATACCTGTACATGTATGTTTATTGCACCATTGTTCACAATAGCAAAAACATGGAACCAACCATGCTGCGCATCAAAAAAGGACTGGCTAAAAAAAGGTGGTACATATGCACAATGGCATATTACGCAGCCATAGGGAAGGACAAAATTATGAACTTCACAGCAATTTGGATGGACTTAGAGTCTATAATACTGAGTGATCTATCACAGAAACAAGGAACTGAGTATCACATGTTCTCACTCATAAGCAGATCTTGACAATTATCATAATACTATAAGAAAAAGATTGACAGTAGTGGGAAACTGTGGGAGGGCTGAATTGGCAGTAGTGGGAATCTGCTGGGGGGGGGCACACCTCATCAACAAGAGTACCTGCAAAGTGAACATTTGTATGCCTAACCCTGAATTGTAACCCACATCTTAAAAATAAAAATTTAAGAAAAATTTTCATAGAATTATTTCATTCATATATACTGTTTTTAATGTTTACTATGAGCCAGGAGTCAATTGAAAAATGATATCATTTCTTATTGTCCTATGGTGTCATAATTTACACAATTATTTATATTTACATGTAATACATTTACATGAATAGACATATTCTTGGGCTTTTTATTTCCATTTCATCAATTTGTCTTTGTTGCCAATACCACACTCTCTAAAATTCTTGATATGTAATACAGTGAGTTTTACTACTTCAGTCTTCAACAGTGTCCTATTGGATTTTAATTAACATTGCATATAATTTATGAATAATTTTCAGAATAGGCATCTTTACTATAATCAGTCTTCCAGTCCATGAATTGATTTCTGCCCCCATTTATATAGGTCTCCTTCATATAGTCTTTAAAGCATTGTATAGTAGCACAGAAACAGAACTTGAGACAAGGATTTAATTTCAAGGAGCTTATTTGGGAGAAAATGCCAAAAAACATCAGTAGGAAATTTAAAGTGAAATTGGTAAGAAAAGATGCCAAGAAAGGGTATAACCAAGTCGATTACAATTGAGGACAACTAGGACTTAATCTTACTGGGATAGAGCATAAATTATGCCTCCAAGTAATCCAGTTAGGGCACAGAGAGTATGTGCCCTCCAATCATCTGCTTTTGTCATTGGAGGGCTCCTTCCCTGGTAAGATACTCGCTGACAGTTATTGTTCTCCCTGTACATCAACCAATCTTTCTCTTGAAGTGCACCAATCCTCATCCATCCCCCCCAAAAAAGTCATCAGGTAAGAGTTGTGGGTGTTCATAGTATAGTGTCATTAGAGTGTAGAAGTGAATGCTTGGATAATAGAGGATGGCCACAAAAAGTGTCTGCAACAATCAAGCTCCTCATGTTCCTGTCTCTTCTATTAGGGCTTGATGGTCTCTAGCATTATGGGATTGGCGCAATCACATGGCACAAGTGTTAGGACCACTTGTACCATAACCCACACTAATTGCAGAGCCCACTAAGGCACACTTAAAATTGGCATCCTTCTGGATAATGTGGGAAGTGAAACAGAGCAACGTGCACGTGTTGTCTCCAAAACCCAAAGAGGTTCACAAAACTCTCTGGTGGAGGGCTCAATGTTTAATATTGTTATTTACCTTGCAGGAGATGTTTTGACATGTTCCAGACCAATGGACATTCAAAGAGTTTACCAATGTCAGCCCTCTGATTCTCTGTAGAGTTTATCCCCCATTCTCTGGCACTCAGGTGCTTATCAGAGCACCCAAAGTAATTGCAATTTCTTGCTCACTAAATCCTCAACTTGATGCTATTAATGTAGTGGGCAGGATGATCAAGGCCCCTTTAGATCATGGCATGATGCAGAGCTGGAGAGTTAACCCTGGAACAAGATGATGACTGTTGTTACACAGCTTTTGCCAGGTGAATGTGAGCTGTTTCTGATCCTCTTCGTTTTTTCTTTTACCTTTCTTTTATTTTTTTTAACTGACAGAAAATTGTATGTGTTTATTATGTACAACATTATGTTTTGAAGTATATTACATTGTGAAATGGTTAAATCTAGCTAATTAACAAATGCATCATCTCACATAGTTGTCATTTTATGACAAGAACACTTAACATTCATTTACTCTTTTTGCATTTAATTCTTTTTCTTGATAGGAGTTTCAAATAGGACATTAGACAGATATATAGCCACATACTAAGTGCTACCATCTATTCTAATTTATTCTAGTAGAAACACCATATCTAACACTGTGATTAAAACCATCACCTGGCTAAGTTTGCAGTAATACATTGTCATACACCATTATCTATCTTATTTCTGTAATATCTGGACTGGTGAATTACATCATACTCCATTGCATCTTTTAAGATTTTGAGAATGGAAGTAATATTTGCAATTTTATCAGAGATACAATAATGCTTCTGATTTAAAGCTTTGACTTGGGAGGGGGAGAGGAAGCATTTTCAGAGCTGCTACTTGTTTTCCTACAATTATGATTCTTACGCTACACTTCTAGAAATCAACATGAGTGCTCTATCAGCTAATGAACATTACAATTCCAAATTGTCATTGAGGGACCAAGAAAATGATCACAGAGTGGATATGCAGAGCCATTAACCCTACTCAAATGGGAGAGCCATGATATTATGTTGGGTTTTCAGTTATCTGTGTCACCTTAGCTCTCGTATACAACAGACGTCAAGGATTTGGGTATTCCCTTTTCCTCAGGATATAGACACTCTGGTGAGTATGTCATGTTGGGAAAGAATTAGAGGAATTGCTTTCTTCAAGGTGACCCACCATCCCTTTTGATGTGGATTATTCAGGTCAGCCTGGGCTTGAGAGTGTCAGCTCAGTGGGTCAGCTAAGCTCCAGAGAGTGGTCGAGGGACTGGTAAGCCTAACCCCAGAAGTGTCAGCTCTTATGGGGTGGCAAGTCAAGCCCTGAGAGTGTTGCAATGGTGGGGAGAGGGGCTGGCAAGCCAAGCCCCTGGGTGTTGGCTCTAACGGGCTGGCAAGCCAAGTCCTGAGAGAGTGTAGTTGATTGAGGTGCTGGCAAACCTAGCCCCCTTGGTATCTTAGCTTTGGAGTCTTGCCTTCTTCCAGCAGCTCTCCTGGTTCAGCTGGCTCCGTGGCTAGCAAGCCAGCTTCTGAGGGGTGCAAGACTTTTTGGCTCCAATGATCATCTGCAGCTCTTCAGGTCACAGCTTTTCAGGGTCGAGGTTCTTGTCTCATGCCCAGGAAGACTGAGGAACACAGATGGACAGAGAGTGAGTAAGCAGGATTTATTGACAGTAGAGAAGCTCCCACAGTGGGAGGAGACCAGAAGGTGTTGCCCATCTGGAACCGAAAGTCTGGTGCTTATATAGCCCTAAGTCCAAGCCGACTGGCTAGCACTAGCTGTGAGTTCTAGCTGTTCTGATTGGTCAGTATTAAGGTGAGCCAACTGGTTGCTTTTTGATCCCAGCAGTTGGGCACCTAAGCTCTAGCTTGAGAGGCTTGCAGGGAGCTTGTTTACCAATGCTGAACCTGAGAGACCTGTGGGGAGTTCACTACATTGTTACCAGAGGACCCACATGTCTGTCTGCATAGCCTTTCTCTAGTTATCTCCTGTCTCACTTTCAACCCATAAGTCCTGTGTCAGAGAAGTAGATTAATGTGGAAACAAGGCAAAGAATCATAAATTTTATTGCTGTGGCTGGCATCATTCTTCTACTCATCTCTAATCATTCTGGGCTACATATCCAACAAATATCCTCATTGACCTTCCATCTATTTCAACCATAGGAATATTACCATATTTTAACGATAACTACACAACCCTGTGAATTAAGACCCATGAGTACCATATTAGCCTTGCTTAAATGTTTACCTTGTTTCTCACAATTTAGTGCTGCTGTTCCAAGAACTTACCACTACTAACTCTTGCTAAGGTCTGAATGCTGGTGTCCTCCCAGTATTATGCTGAAACTTGATTTCAAATACAGTGTTATTAAGAAGCAAGGTCTTTGGGAAGTGATTAGGTTATAAGAGTTTCACCATCATAAATGGGATTATTTCATTAAAAAAGTTGAAAGGTGCACCTTATACCCTTTCCCCTATGTGAAAAGACAGCAATTGCCCCTTCCACCATGTGAAGACACAGAGAAATTGCCTTCTATATAAGAACAAGCCTTCAGCAGGCATTGTTTTTGCTGGTACCTTGAACTTGGACTTCCCAGCCTCCAGAGCTGTGAAAAATAAATTTCTATTGTTTATAAATTATCCTGTCTAAGGTATTTTTGTGATAGTAGCCCAAATGAACTAAGATAACTGTATAGCCATAATGCCTACTAATAACACTGGTCTACAGGGTATTGTTCCTATAGAGCTTACCAACAATACCTTTACCCCCTCAGTAGGGGGTTTACTGATTTTTTTTTACTGAAGTGAAAGAATATTCTATAAAAATTGTGTCCCTTTGTGGGTTCTCTGCCAATACATAATGAATCATGGGAGGACTTTGTATATTTTCTGGTAAAGAAAATTATTTTCTTTAGCAAGGGTATGATATCCTGTCATAGAGGGAAATAGGTGATTTCTAATCCCTGTAAATTCAATAGAATCTAGAAATTCAGAGTTCTCAAAAACATTCACAGAATTCCTAATATTAGCATAAAAGTCTTGCTGAGAATGAATTCAATCTTCTATGTATCCTCATTACTTTCAAAATCAGATTTTGAGCATCATTCTTTTCAGTACAGTCTGCCCTCCATTTGCAGAACAAAAGGCTCTCACAAAATGCTGCAGATTGTATCCAAAGTTGATAGTTGATTGTCCTAATTTTATTATTTTATTTCTTCAGTGTTTCAATGTTAGGTAACAACAACCAATCAACTCCACAATAATTATTATTGTTCATATCCATCAAATGCTAGAAACAGTGCGTAAACCAGTGTATCTCTGCTATCTATATGCTGGCTCACTTTACTAAAGATGAGTGTCTTTGCAAACATGATCCTATAGTATGCCAAAAATTATTCTTACTCCGCTTACCATCCACAATGGGGACTTATACTTACCACAGCAATAAGTGACCAAAATTCAATAATCTAAACAGAGGATCAGTTTATGCCACATCTGCTACTAATATTTTACTTTAGTTCACCCAAAGCATGCCCTGGACAACAAGTCAAGTGCAAGAATTTACTTTGGGATGATAGTCTAGAAATCTGTTCAAGAGGTAGAAAATTAAGATGGAGAAGGAAGCTAGTAGAGCATACATTATTAAGAAAGTTACTACTGTGGGCAACAGGGATTTAATTCCAATAGTGAATTCTAGCAGGCAATATGGAACATACTTTACACACTTATCTCAACCAAGAGTCACAGGGTATATATCCACCCTATGTACCAATCCATCATTACCTGAGAACATTTTTAAGAACCATTTGCAGACACTTTTAACTTTCCATCCAAATGAACCACAGTGCCCCACAGTAAAGTATCCTTAATAAGAAACCAAAGGTGTTACCAGTAAGCAGACTTCAGAGTGTAGATGCAGATGCCTTAGCTTAAGGTAGAATGCCAGGAATCTGCTACACTAGATATAAAATATTTTATAATTTTTTATTTTGAAACAATCTTATTCTGAAATATTTTTTTAATAGCAATAAGTTACCAACTTTCTCCACATGTATTAACAATGTTAAACATTGTCACATTTGCTTTAGTGGGATGACATTCTCTTATATAACCACTGTACAATTATCAAATTAATATAGTATAACTAATACAGTACAATTATCTATACTATATAGTATATCAAAATTTGACAGTTATCACACAAATTTTCTTTATAGCAAAAATAAATATCCAATTAAAATAATATTTAATTATCATGGTTTCTTTAAGCTGTAAATGTTCTTCAGTCTTTGTTTTTCATGACCATGACTCTTTGAAGAGTGTGTGTGTATATATATGTGATTTATATAGTAACCCCCAATTTTAGTCTATCTCTTGTTTCCCCATAATTATATTTATCTTATGCAGTTTTAACAGGATTATCATCCATTGAAATGATGTTGTACCCTCACTACAACCTATCAGAACGTACTTGATGTCTGTCTGTCTCACAACTGGTAGTGTGAGCTTTGATCATTTCGTCAAAGTGTTATCTATCAAGCTTCTCCATTTAATAGTGTATTATTTTTACTATTCCAATTAATATGTATTGGAAGTGCTTTTGAAACTATATGAATATACTATTTTTCATTAAGCTTTTTTTCTAGTTTTAGCACCCACTTCCTTGTGATTACAATAGTGTTTGTCAAATGGTGACCTTTAAATCCTATCATTCCTTCTGCAATTAATAGTTGGCATTGCACTGTAAGGCAAAGATTTCCTTTCTCTACCTATAATTTGTTTATTCATTTACTCATATCTATAGTGATTAATGGATCCTAATTTCATTCTATAAATTATAATCCATTAATATAATTATTTATTTTGATGCTCAAATTTACCCAGATTTGATCCACAGCAGTTCTTTTAAACTGACTTCCGTGCTTTCTGATATGCCCCCATGTATTTTTAAATATTTTCTTACTTTCTCATAGAGAAAGATATCATAAGTTCATTACATACTTTCCCAGACCCAGCTGTGAAATTAATCATGTTTCCAATGACCCTGGATATTTAGAGTAGAGAATAGGATTCAGAATTCAAAATCTAGTGCTTTGTGTTGCCAGCAAAAAATCTGTATAAGTCTACTAAATATGAATTCATATTGATACCTCAAATTTCAGTCAAATATTGCAAGGTTCACTCAAGCCTTTCCCCATTCCATAGTTGTAATATTCTTCTTTGTTAGTGATAAATCTGACTCCAACTACACCAAAATATTTGTTCAATCTTGGAATAAACATTGAACTTCAGAATTGCTATCCCCCACCTTATTGAAAAAAGAAACTTATTAATAAATGTAAGTGGTTTATAGTTTGATTCACCTTTCACTTAATGGTATATCATTAAAATAATAGTCATAGAGTTACTTGAGGTTGTTCTCTTCTTTGTGTCCTTTACAGGTATGGCTAATTTATGCCTTGCAACACTTTCTGATCCTTTTGTTTCTATATATAATTCCATGTTGATTTCATTTATTTAAAATTGTAACTAGGCTTAAGCAGTCAAATCTGAACAGAAATCTCAATCAGAGAAGTGAGAGCTCCTCCTTTTCCTGTTCCTCCACCCTTTCCACCTCATTTCCACTTTCTTTCATTAGCGTTAGACTTATCTTTCTTTGCTTCTTTTTACACAAGAAATAGATATGTTTATATAGGATGTGCCAAAAAAAGTACACATATTTTAAGTCGTTATCTATGTATTACTTTCTGAAGTTGAATTAAATTACAGTAGTAATGTGTAGTAGGACATTTATTCAACCACGCTTCTGCCATTTTCTTTGACTGTCCTGCCTGTCACATGGCAATAGTAGAATTCATTTAATTAATGCCAACTTTTGAGTGAACATCATACTTAAAATGTATATACATTTTTGGGCACCCCTGTATTTCTTCATTCTCCCTTTTTTCTTATATTTTATTTTTCATTAATAATTTATTCTTAATATCACTCTGCATCATTCACCATTTTTTCTGCATTGTCTAATTTTCACTTTTTAAAAAAAATCTTGAGTGCTAGCAGTTTATTACAATTTCAAAACACTGGGGATTTAGAATTTATTTTCTAGTTATAATTTTAGGAATTGACCTCTAGTTTAACTCCTTGCACTTACATTCTTTTTTTAAAATGTATAACCAGTTAAAATTTAAAAATTACTTGTGAGTCATATAGTAACAAACCATGGGCTGAATTTAGTTTCCTGATCCCTGTTCTATTTGCATTCATTACTCACCAAAGCTTAATATTAATTGGCACTTTTACCTTCCTCTCTGGCAATTCTATTTGTCCCATCCTATCTTGCAAACCGTTCTTGCCCTGGGTTTTGATTCTGCATATCTTTTAAACTTGCTCTAAATATTTATTCAATCAACAATCTCTTAGATTTATTTAACATTTCCATTGCTCTTATTTCCTCCTGCATTGTGGACATTCAAGCTGAGATTATTTTTCTTCTTGCTAAGGAAAACTACTGCAGCGCAACTAGTGATAAAGTCTCTCCAATTCTCTTTGACTCATTTTCTTCATTCTACTTTTGCCAGACATAAAATTTTACTTTTGCAGTCACTTTTCTTTGGCAATTTAAAGAGATCATTTTCTTCCGGGTTCCCCTGACTTATTAAAAAGCTACCAATGTAAGTGTTGCTCTTTTAAAAGAACTGTTTTTTCTGATACTTATTTTAAAATATTGTATTTCACATTTGTTAAATCAGTTTACAGCTTTCATAAATATGGTACAATATCACACCAGAAAATTGATATTGATGCAATCTATCCTTCTTATTCATATTTCACCAGCTTTATACATACTAATTTGTGTATGTGGGTGTGTATATTTAGTTATATGCAATTTTATCACATGTGACCACTGCCGTGGTCAAAATACAGACTGTTCCATGACCAGAAGAAGCCCTCTTGTTGCCCTTTTATAATTGCACTTACTTGTGGTCACCCCCTCTCTCTCTACCTCCAGTCCCTAGTCCCTTGTATTAACTAATCTGTGATCCATTTTTGTAATTTTGTCATTTTAAGATTGATACATAAATGGAGTCATGTAGTATGTGATTTTTTTATTGTTTTTTAACTCAGCATAACTCCTAAATATTCATTAAAGTTTTATACATCAATTTATATTCAGTTTTATTATTGACTAGTATTCTAAGTATGTATGTAACCCATCCATCCCCTGAAGAACATCGGTGTAGTTTCCAATCTAGAACTATTACGAAGAAAGTTACCGTAAACATTCTTGCATAGGTTTCTGTGTGAACATAAGTTATTATTTCTCTGGAATAAATGACCAAGAGTATAATTATTGAGTCATATGGTAATTTCATATTTAATTTTAAGACACTGCCAAACTATTTTCCAGGGTGATTGTACTAATTTACATTCCTACCAGAAACGTGACCCAGTTTCACCACATTATTACTGGCATTTAATGTTGTCATTATTTTTTAAATGTTAACCATAGTGATCAGAGTGTACTGATATCTCATTGTTGTTTTAAATTAAATTTTCCTAATATTTAATGATTATGAAGTCTTCATGTCTACTTCTAGTTGGGTTATTTGGCTTTTTGATGTCAAGTTTTGAGAGTTTTCAAAAATATATTCTAGATACTAGCATGATGTCAAATATTTTCTTCTGGTTTGTAACTTGTCTTTTAATTTTCTTAACATGGTTTTTTATAAAGTAAAAGCTCTTAATTTTGAAGAGGTCTAATTTATCAATTTTCTTTTATGGAACGTACTTGATATCAAGTCAGAGACTTTTCACGTATTTTGTAAGACCATTCAGAGTCTGCCTATGCAGATAGCCAGCAGCAACATCAGACTTGTGAGTGAACAATCCTTCAGACAATTCCAGCTCCCTGACACCAAGTCACTCATCCCATCTGAGGTCTAAGACATTGCTGAAGAGAGTAAAATCATCCCAAACTGCCCGATCTCACAAAATCCATAATAAATGCCACTAAATTTATGTTGGTTTGTTGTGCAGTAGTAAAAACTGAAAAAGTTACTATCTGTAAAAGGAGTTCCATTACAGTGTTTTTCTTTCAGCTCTATCATTAAAAACACAAAGAGAGCGCCTTCCTTCAGTCCTGTCTTCACTAATTTTGTAATTTCAGAAGGGAATTGGGTAATGTATCTAATTGATATAGTTGACACAGAATTGATTCATAAATGATTCTCTTATTACTATTGGCTCAATCGCAATGAAAATAATAGAAAATAAATTTTTTCAGTAATTAGCAATGACGACTATAAATTAGTTATTTTGCTTATTGTTTATTTAATTAATATATAATATTTTATATACCTATGGGGTACATGTTATATTATATTACATGCATAGAATGTCTAATAATCAAGGCAGGATGTTTGGAAGCTAAAAAGTATTTAGGATTTTTTTGTTTTTCTTTTTTATCAACCACATGTGGTGGTCATCTTCCAAGGTCAGGAATTAGCAATAGAACTTTAAGAAATTGCTTCTTTATTCAGTTTCATTCATTAGCTATTTGCCCTTGAGTGCTTAAGCAGTTTATGAAGGTTTTTTTTTCTATTTTTACTTTAGATTCAGGGAGTATGTATGTTTACTATATGGACATATACTGTAGGGTTGGAGATTGGGCCTCAAGTGGCCCATTCCCAAGCAATTTTTATTTTGAAAGCTGCAAATATAATGTCTCTTTATTATGCAATAGTTCAATGCATATTTCTTTTTGTTTGGTTGGTTTTTTATGGAAAAATATAAAACATATAGAAAAGTGCATAAACTGCAATGCATACTTTAACAAGTAGTTATTAAGCAATGCTGTACAAAAATAATACCTAGATTTAACAAAAAAGTGGAAGACAGAGCACTTGTGCTTCTCTCCCAAATGCCATACTGTTCTTTTCTAAAGATCTCAACCTTTATGATAAAATTTTCTTACCAAGCAATTTTAATATCAATTTTCACATATATAGCAAAAGAATAATAATGCTTACTTTTTAATATGTTGGGGGATTTAATTAATTAAGGACATGTAAGTGGATGAGCCTACTATATTATCCAAGTACATTAAAAATGCTGAGCATGTTAATATGTTAATTTACTCTAAATGTAAAATAAAGGAGAATAAACCACTCTACCAAAAAGACAGTCACACTAATATTTTCATCACAGTGCTATCCACAATAGCAAAAACATGGAACCAACCATCAATGGTGGACTGGATAAAGAAAGTGTGGTATGCATACACCATGGAATACTATGCAGCCACAAAAAGAACAAAATCATGTCCTTTACAGCAACATGGATGCAGTCAGAGACCATCATTCTAAGTGAATTACTACATAAATGGAAAACTGAATACTGCATGTTCTCACTTACAAGTTGGAGCTAAACACTGAATAAACATGGGCATAAGGGTGAGAACAAAAGACACTGGGGACTCCCAAGGTAGGGAGTTTAGACAAATCACCCACTGGGTACCATGCTTACCCTGTGAGAGGCAGGTTCAATAGAAGCCCAAATCTCACCATCATGCAATATACTTACATAACAAATGTGCACATGTACACTTGAATATAAAATAAAATAATTTTTAAAAATAATAAGATAAGATAACTAAGGCAATACCTATATGATATTTTTTAAAATTTCCTAATTTAATTGAAGCTTTCAGCCACATCCATTATTTTTCTCCTTAACAACAAAACTACCTATTGAGTATTTTGATATTTTTAGAAGTCATATAAGATATTTTGATCATACAGCACCAACAATAAGAAAGTAGTTACTACAAAGGGAATATTTAAAGAAAGGTAATAAAAGCTGTTGTCAACATTCAAACTTGCAAGTGCTTTATTACCGTGCTATTTACAGTCAAGAAAGACTAATTGTTCACTGTGATATCAGTACATTCATACCTACTGTGAGATCTGTATTCATGTACTGACCCCCAAAATAGTAAGAAATACTTTATGTAGGGAAATATGTTAGTAAAAGTCATTTTTATATTATGTGGGAGACAGAAATAAGAATCTCAAAAATTATATTTAGTTAATTATGTAGTTGGTAATGTTTGAAAATTAAATGTATCTAGATTAGCAGGTAAAAATAAATTTAGTAAGCCTAACGGGAGTGAGGTGGGGTGAAAAGGGAACAACAATAAAGTTGGTGCATGCTTAGAAAGAGAACGGCAAATGTAAAGCTATCTTCAAAAGATATAAAGATTTATTATACAGAAAATAGTGACCAGCTGTTCCCCATCCTTAATGAGATATACCACAGGATGTGGTTTAAATTGCATTAAGAGGTTTTGGGTTCCATTTAAGAGGAGTTAGAATTAGAGTAGGGGAAAATGAATGGTTGCTAAAAGGAATGTGGTTACCTCCACGCTTAGAAAAATATTCTGGTTTTTTTTTTTTAGGACACGATCCCTCAGAATTTATAAAAATCCTCTCTTGGGGTTTCTCAGAGCATACACACGGAGGGTGGTCTACTGAACAAACACTTCCTTCATAAAGGATATGCCAAAACCATGTCCAGGCAGAAGAAAGAATTTTCTGAGAGGATGATCAAGCACTAGATTGGGTAATTTAAGGAAGTTTTGGCGTCCCTTTCACAGTACATTTTTAAAAACAGAATATATTTTCTGTCTGACATGATTTATTCAACCCACCAATCACTGTAACAAGAACAGTCTTCTCAACAAATAGAATTTTTACCATCATTGTACAAAAAAAGAAAAGAAAAACTAAGGTTTGATGACTTAGCAGTCCTGAAACAGCTTATATGTAGTGTTGTCAATATTTAAACTCCAGAAATTGAGGGATCCAGTGCTACAACACATTCAGCCAAGCCACACTGTGACTCAAACTGCAGGCTCAGTTCTGGCCATGGACAGAAGCTAGGTATCAATCAACACAGAATGAAAAATTCCTTATGCTATATAAAAAAGATTTTTCACAAAAAATCTAGTCAATTCTCTCAGAAGTTATTAGTCAGTCATCCTCATCTCTGTTATATTAATCACTCTTCATTTCTTTTTTCATGTACTCAACAAATATTCATGGAACAACTATTAAGTGCCAGGCCCTCTTCTATGTATTGGGGATGCAGCAGAGAACAAGGCAGATAAGGTCCTTGCCCTCAAAATGTTTATACTCCAGAGTGTAAATAGATAGTAACAAGTAATAATAAGGACTTCAGCATTTATTGGGTGCATTATAGATCCTAGACATTGTCTTAAAACTGTATGATCTTCATAGCAACCCAATAAGTTAGTTACTATTACTATGTAATTAATACATGACAGAGAAGGAAAATGAAACACAGAGAAGTCAAATAACTCGGACCAAAGGACAACTAAAAAGTGGCAAAATCAGGTTACTTGCTGCAGAGTCCATGTTTTTAACCACTACCTCACACCAAAAGTTTCTATTAATTTTGAGCGGTTGGTTTACTAAAAAGTCAACTGCCACCTTGATTTTTATTTTTTATTTTTTAAACGAAGCAATAAAAACATTAAACCATGCAAAACAGAAGAAAAGAAAACCAGTACTTTGGAAGGTAGAAGACAAAAAATGTCTTTGATAAGTTAACATACAAGCTGAAGAATAAAGACAAGAATGCTGGCCATGAGAAAACCTACCTGAAAACTACTCAAGGCAGAAGGAGCAGCAAGTTCCAAGGGCAGAAGGTGAGAGCAACACTGGTACATCCAGAGAACTAAAAACGCCAAAGTTTCTGAAGTAGAGGGATATGGGAGAACAGCATGAGATGATGCCAGAGGAAATGGCAGTGGCCAAATCATGTTTACTAAGGCTTTCTCATCTCTCTTGCCTATTTAAATAGTGCCTAACCTTCAATGCTTAGCAAAACTCTTACCTGCTCCTAACGAACACTGCTCTAGAATGCTCCTCATTCTAAATTACTACAGCATTTACTACAACGAAATAACAGCTAAAACTTATTATGGGTTTACTATGTGGCACTGTTGTTAACATTTTCTTAACTCACTCTTCACAACTCCTCGATGAAGATTTTCTTAATTCACCCTTCAGAACAACTATATGAAGGTGATTCTATTATCATCCTAGCATTATAACTGAAAAGATTGAAGCACAAAGAAGTTGAGTAATTTGTCACCAAATTATCTAGTTAGTAAGTAGAAGAACTGAAATTCAAACCCAAGTGGTTTGCTTCAAGAACTCAGATTCTTAATCTCTATTCTCTGACATCTTAGATTATCTAGAATGGATGAACTTATTGGGGATGTAAATTACACAACTAATATGCAATTTAGCTGCTTTATGTATAGAGATTGTCTCTAAATACATTCTATATTTCTCAAAGGCAGATATTGAGTCATACGCTTTATCAGAATACCCTAGAATAGTGACTTAAAAATAACAGATGTATACATTCACAATTCCTAGTATATATTATATATACATTAATATCTTAGATTGGAGCCGGGTTTGATGGCTCAGCCTGTAATCCCGAGCTTTTGGGAGGCTGAGGTGAGTGGATTGCCTGAGCCCGCAGGTTCGAGATCCGCCTGGGCATCTTGGCAAGACCTCATCTCTACAATAAATCAAAAAATTAGCTGGGCATGGTAGCGCGCACCTGTAGTTCCAGCTACTTGGAAGGCTGAGGCAGAAGGATCACCGGTTGAGGCTGCGGTGCCGGGAGCAGCCACTGCACTTCAGTCTGGGCAACGGAGTGAGACTCCAACTCAAAGAAAAAAAAATATCTTAGACTGTTTATTTATATCTATATCTATATCTATCTCTCTCTCTCTATATATATAGATGTATAATTTGTTCACAATGGGAATTCAAGGAGGACTTACCTAAGTTAATAGATACGTCACACAGTAAAATATTTCTTTTTGCTGTTTTTTTGTTTTAAATATTTTATTTATTTATTTATTTAAAACATTTTTTATTTTAAAATTGTGGGGCACAGTTAAGGGTTAGGCATACAAATATGCATTGTTCAGGCACCCTTGTTGATAAGGTGTGTCCCTCCATCCCCAGACAGATATTGACTACCGTTAATCCCACCAACCTTCCCCTCCCTGTCCCCCCCTATAGTTTCCCACCATTGTCAATCCTTATCTTATAGTATTACGATAGATGTTCAAGGTCCACTTATGAGTAAGAACATGTGATACTCAGATCTTTGTTTCTTTGAGAGATCACTCAGTATTATAGACTCAGTTCCAACCAGATTGCTGTGAAATTCATGATTTTATTCTTTTTTATAACTGTGTAGTATTCCATCATGTATATGCACCACATTTTCTTAATCCAGTTCTCTTTTGATGTATAGCATGGTTGGTTCCAGGTTCTTATTATTATGAACAGTGCTGTGATAAACATACATGTGCAGGTATCTTTTTCATAGAGTGATCTGAGTTCTTCAGGGTATATTCCCAGTAGGGGTATTGCGGGGTCATATGGGAGGTTGATATTTAGAGCTTTTAGGAATCGCCACACTGCTTTCCACAGAGTTTGCAGTAGTTTATACTTCCACCAACAGTGTAGAAGTGTTTCTTTTTCACCACATCCGCTCCAGCATCTGTTATTTTTGAGTTATTGATAATGGCCATTCTGACTGGAGTTAGGTAGTATCTTAGTGTAGTTTTAATTTGCATCTCTTTGATGATTAGTCAGGTTGAACATTTCTTCATGTGTTTGCTGGCCGCTTGTATGTATCTGTTCATATCTTTTTCCCACTTTGTAATGGGGTTGTTTTTTTCTTTTCAGCATGTTTGAGTTCCTTGTAGATCCAAGATGTTAGGCCTTTGTCAGACATGGAGTTGGTAAATACTTTTTCCCAGTCTGTGGGCTATCTCCCTACTCTCTTGATGGTTTCTTTGGCTTTGCAGAAGTTTATCAGTTTAGTGAGGTCCCACTTGTCTATCTTATCTCTTATGGCTCGTGTGTTTCAGGTTTTGTTCAGGAATTGGATGCCAGTTCCAATTTCCATAAGGGTATGTCCTGCATTTTTTTTTTTTTTTGAGTTGAAGTCTCACCCTGTTGCCCAGACTGGAGTGCAGTGGCCACTCCCGGGCCCCGCAGCCTCAACCTGCTGGGCTCCAGCGATCCTTCTGCCTCAGCCTTTCAAGTAGCTGGAACTACAGGCGCGCGCTACCAAGTCCAGCCAATTTTTTTTTTATTTATTATAGAGATGAGGTCTCACCAAGTTGCCCAGGCGGGTCTCAAACCCGCGGGCTCAGGCAATCCACTCACCTCAGCCTCCCAAAGGCGCAGGATTACAAGCTGAGCCACCGAGCCCAGCTTCCTGCATTTTCTAAAGTTATTATGGTTTGAAGTTTTACATTTAGGTCTCTGATCCATTTAGAGTTAGTTTTTTGTATGGTGATAGGTAGGGGTCTTGTTTGAATCTTCTGCATGTGGTCAGCCAGTTTTCCCAGCACCATTTACTGAATAGGTTCTCCTCTCCCCAGTGGTAGGTGGTGGAAACTTTGTCGAAGATGAGTTGGTTGAGATATTGAGGTTTTGCTTCTGGAATCTCACCAACAGGTGTATGGGCACACTGGAACCCTTTTCCCACTGCCTTACAATCTGTCTGTGCAGCAGGGTTTAGGTTTGCTCCCTGGAACAAAAGGAAGTACAGAAAAGGAAAATAATGGGAAAAGGAGGGGTTAGGAGGAAGTTAGAGAGAGAGAAATGTGAGAGGGAAAACAGACATACATACCAACTAACGAGTGAAAAAGAGACACAATGCCAGAAAAGAGTGAGAAACAGACACACAAACAAAATTCCCTAAAGCATACCGGTAATCACAGAAAGACAGTCCAATAAAATCATGCCTTTTGATGCATTTTTCCCCAACACAAACAGGCAGTCTAAATCAAAAACCAAATAAAAGTGAGAAAAACAAACAATCAAAACATATATCAGAAATCAAAATAAGAAACTAGACTAGCTCTGGAATCTTTCCTGAGTTTCTAAAGTCTCTTCAGCTCTGATTTCTAGCCTCTCCCCTTTGCTTTTATTGCAGGCAGATAGATTTATTCCAAGCTTGGGTTGGTTCCCTTGGCTCGCTGCCTGAGAGGTCTGCAACAGGCCTGAGTTGCCTGTATCTGATTCAGCATGGTGGTGGGGTTCTTGTCTCCTATTTAGCGACTTTACCTTAGAAACCAAGGTGGAGGCTGCTTATAGATGGGTGGGGCAATGCAAATCGCTGCCTAAAAAATGACTGAGGTGGGCAGCTCCTCTTTCAAGGATCCTTTCTCTCCACCCATCTTTCTCTCCACTTGCCCAGGTCCGTGGGCGATCCACTATGACAGACTGTGGTGGAGTGTCTCCAGCATCTGGCGCACAGCTAGGTGCTGGGTCTGGTGTGCTGCCAGTGCCCTCGGTTGGAGGAGGGAGCTGGGAGTTCCCTCTTCTGGAACTGAGAGCTTAGAGTGGCAGATCAGCACCTCCTTAAGATATACTGTTCCCTTACACAACCACAGGGTCCCACACTGGGTGCCACAGCCAGAGCAGGGACCGGAGCTCCAAAGGGTGGGTGATGAGTGGTGACAGCCACTTTGGGCCCCACACAGGGCTCTTCAGCCAGGAATGGAGCTGGTATCTCTGAGAGGCAGGCGCCTAGAGCCTTCCTGGGTAACGGTGGCTTGAAATAGGGCTGGGCAGGGGCCCAGAACCCAGGGTGGGGAGCTGGAACTCTGAGGAGCAAGCACTGGGCGGCTGGATTGGGCGCCCAGTCACTGAAAGAGCCGGCAGTGGCTGAGTGCCAGGTGGAAAAGTGTAGCCAGCAAGAAAACCCAAATCTCCACAAGATAGTATCCAAGGGCCGCCGGGTGAGACGTTGTAGCCAGGAGGGAGCTGGGATCTCCACACAGCCGGCCCCAGGCCACCTATAGTGGAGCAGTAGCAGCTGAGAGGCCTCAATAGCCGGCCTTGCATGGGTCTGAGGGTCTCCAGGCCTTGGACTGGTGCAGCTGGAGGTGGGCAGGGAGGTGGGGGAAGGAAAGTAAGAGTCTTTTTGGGAACCCACTTTCAGAGAATCTCATGGCCTGCCTATGCCGTCACCATCTTACTGGAACCCCAAAAATATTTCTTATCTTTCCATGACCACTTCAAATATTTACTGGTCAGTGAAACATTACCTGATATTTATCAAGGAAAATTTTTTATTTTTAAATTCTCACATATAAAATGGTACTTGTCATCAGTAGTGTTCAAAGAATGACAGTGTTCAGAAATATCCATATTGGTGACATCTATATCTAGCAACTTATGTATACAGTAACATTTTAGAATTTGTAAATGTGAAAATATAATATAATTATTTATACTTAAGTCTGATAAGCCTGCTATAAAAATATAAATCATACTACTTGTGGCAGAAAAAAATATTTGAGCACTTTTGAAAGATTCTCTGGTAATATTATCAAGAACCACTTTAGGCATTAACTTATAGGCAATAAGTGTGTTGTGTCTCAAAAACAAAACAAAACAAAAAAAGAGCCTTTATTTTTGTTTTAGACTTGTAAACTATGATTAAAATATATATACATATGTATATTTTAGAATCATACAAAATTTATATTTGTTTAATTTTAGATAGTGAAATAAGGATGATTATTTTCTCTTTGTCTCCCAAATCTCTATACTGATATATTTTTAAATTAAAAAACATACAGTTATAATAGATGTTTCTTTTATACATTACTTTATATACTTAAGATTAATAAAAACTTATGAGTTGGTAGCTAGAAAAAAATTATTTTTTACAATGTTATATCTTGGAAACATGGATAAAAGGCTGGCTTTGGTAACTCATGGGATGCTTATGCAGAAAATTACTTTGTGGAAGGAAAGAAGAAAGAAAGGATAGGAGGGCAGCAGAAAAGAAGAAATCTCGATATCCACTCAAATTTTTCTTTAGGTTTCTAGAAAGTGATTATGACACAGGAATGATATACTTCTGACAACTTTTTATTACCACTACAGAATTTTTATCAATACTGCAAAAATTATATACCAGGCAAAAATCTGTTAAAATGTATCTTTTGCCCCACCCCCCACCCCCAGCATGCAGAGGAATACCACTCTTTATCTTTCCCCCTTTCTAATTAGATGCCAATTATTAGATTCTTATGAAATAATAGAAAATATGATTATGAAAAGAAACCAACCACCTACTATGTGCCTGACTTGAAGATATCAATATTCTAATATGAACACACCATGGCCAGGTAGGAATAACCTCTATACTATTAATGATACAACTGAAGTCCTAAGAATTGACTTGCCTGAAGTTCCACAACTGGCAATTGGCAGAGTCTGTTCACAATGGCAATTCATAGAGCTTCCCCAAGATAATAGATACTTCTCCATACAGCAAAATTTTTTTTTATTTTTCTATGACTTCAAATATGTACTGTTTAGTGAAACATTAAGTGATACTTAAGATTAGTAAGAAATGTCCATTTGGAAATAAAATTCAGTGTTCTTTCCACTGTAGCCATAGTTAACTCTAAAATAGCAAGCATCAAAAGAACAGATGATTCATAAAAGTCAGTGACATTAACTATAAGTGAAAAGATAATTAGTTACTATCACAAAATTTAAAGATAATGGAACATTTAAATCATATGCTTAACATTATTAGAATCATAAGACATGAAAGAAGAAATAATTAAATAGGGTGGGTATAGTTTTTCAGCAATTGAGAATCTACTATGTACTAGTTCTAGTACTCAGAAACTGAAAAGATTTCCCTTATGTTATATCAAAGGTTAATATTAATAAATTGCATAAAAATACCACCTTGAGAGATTTAATGCTATGTGAAAGAAAATGAACATATCATGGCATTTATAGACCCAGTGAAGTGGTTCCTCTGCCAAGAAAAAGATATGAAACATTTAATCAGAATTTTAATAGGAAAAAGTTTGAAAGTATTTTATATCAATGGAGCAATCAACACCAAATAAAAATTAATGTTTTCAATAAAAGAAAAAATATGCTTCAGCATAAATGTGTTAACTCAAGAAGCTAAAGCTCAATGAGAAATAACATTATGGATAAACATATTCATTTATTTATGTGTAGGCTTCTGTTTTCTATTGGTTAAAGTTTAATTGACTTAAGTAATTATTTAATGTCTGCTGTTTTCTTTCATTTTATTTCATTTATTTGTAAGCATTTTAGAAAATATTTTAATAATTTGCTTAACCTGTTTTCCTTACCAGCCCCCAAAATTCTAGAGGTCAGAGACTACATCTACTTTGTTCTCTGCTATTCCTACACCAGGAATGGATATATAGTATACCTGATAAATTTGTGTTGACCATGTGAATTAAGAACCGTGACAGTAAAGAAAGAAAAACAAAAAGATGCTTGTATCATGTTCATTCACACTGAATTTTGATTAACTATTTACTGCTTATCTCCTTCACTATACTAACCCTTCCTCAAAGGCATGGATGACTTGTATTCATCCTTGTCCCAGATGTATCACTATGAATAATGTATGGGCACTCAAGCAATGTCTATTGAAATAAATTGGACTGCATTGGAAACAGTGCAGCTGTATAGGAAAGGACAAATGTAGAAAAGGTCATATTACCCAACCTGGTGAGTAGGTACAGAAGTGAAGGAAACAGAACCAAAGATGACACAGATTTCTAAGGCCACGTTATCTTGAGAAGCTAACACTTTTAAGACACTTGTGCATCTAAGAATAAGATTGGGGTTTTAAGTCAAAACAAGACAATAAAATAGTAATGACAGGAAAATAGATACTATGCGATGTCATCACAGGGAGACTTTCAAGAAGAGGAAAAACTTAGGAATTTGTTAAATTATCTATAGTAAGTAATTTGAGATGTTTATAGTTATGGTAATTTTCTCTTCAGATTTTCTGACACACTACCGATTTAACATAGTTTTCCCACTACACTACTGCTTTTTAACATGGATGGCAATGGAGGACATTATATTAAGTGAAATAAGCCAAGCACAGAAAGATAAACATGACATGTTCTCACTCATTTGGGGGAACTGAAAAGGTAAACCTCACAAAGATAGTCAAATAGTGATAACTTGAGGCCAGGAAGGGGATAGTAAAGATAGTAAAGACATTAAATTTTATGTATCTTTTACCTCAATTTTTAAAAAAAACTACCACTATTAAAATATTTCAGAAATTCTAAAAATAAAGCATCCACTCTTGGTACTGGGAAAAGAGAAAAAGTAGCAACAAACACTGAGAGCTGCCGGGTGCAGTGGCTTAAGACTGTAATCCTAGCACTTTGGGAGGCTGAGGCTAGAGGACTAACTAAGTTCAGAGGTTCAAGACCATTCTGGGCAACTTGGTGAGGCCTCGTCTCTATGATAAAAAATAAAATAATAATTAGCTGGATGTGGTGGTGTGTGACTGTAGTTCCAGTTCTTGGAAGGTTGAGGTGGAAGGATCGCCTGAGCCCAGGAGGTCGAGGCTGTGCTGGCTCTGAGCATGCCACTGCACTCCAGCCCAAACAACAGAGTAAGACTCCAACTCAAATACATACATATATGAGAGAGAGAGAGAGAGAGAGAGAGAGAGAGAGAGAGAGAGAGAGAGAGAGAGCATGCACATGTCCCATTTTTGAGGAGTTTTGGAATTTTTTGAAATATGGCAAACACGTGTCTAAATATGTGAACTACTCAGCTGAAAATTGATCAGATAAATCATTAACACAATCTGCAGTTTTTCACTATATATAAATCCATGCTATGATATCTTATTCCATACACATCTCCAATAGTATAGGTTATTAACAGTAACTTAGCTGTTAAAAAATCCTTACAATCTCAAATCAAGGCCAATCATATAATAAAAATAAAAATTAATATGTAGCAGGCATTTTTTCAATTTTGTTGCTTTTGATACTCTACGGAACCTAGGGAGATAGATGTTATCACCATTTTACAGATTAAGAGAGTGAGATTCAATGGCATAACATAAGAAATAAGAAGTGGTGCTAGAATTTGTTCCAGGTCCGTCCAAATTCAAAGTCACTACTCTTAACACTACCACACCAATTGTTCTCATATGATATTTCAAAATCTGGTATGAAATGGTGTTTTGCTCCATTGTTGGAGAGCTCTTCCAAAATAGTAGTTGAAAAAAAGAAAATGATTGGGCAGCTGGGAAAAAGCTCAGCTTCCTTTTTGGCATCTTGCATGATGAGCATATGCCTTGGAGAATGATTGATTATATTTACCCGAAAATGTTAAGGACTCATAATTGAGCTTTAACACCTGACTACAATTGAAATTCAGAATTCAGGAAGTTTGGCGAGAAGCACTTGCTTGGAAGCTGTTGTCAGAAACAATTAACAAGCTCAACTACTTCAATGAAGAATCTCACCAGCCTACATCAATTGGCTGGTGTCACCTGTTACCCATGTGGAGCTACTGGGGCTGGAAATCTCACCGGCTGGGGTGCGCAGAGGTTTTCTCAAACAATGATATGGACCGTTTAAGAGGACATCACAAACTGATACCCAGAAAGAGAATTTATTTTCAGCAGTTGAACTTCCTCCTTAATTGTATCTTCCGTTTCCCAAATCCAGTTTTATTAAAAGTAGGCTGAGTCATGGGTGATGAGATAGAAGGAAATCTCCATGATATTGACCCTAGAACTTGCTGTTTCCCTACCTGAGCTGTTAGAAGCACTTCCAAAATTGAATTTTTTTGAAAAACTAATTATAGCCATTGTTTATTGTAACTTTTTTTGAATCAGAAGAACCCTGAGAAATGTAGGACACAGTCAAGAGGAAGTCTCCGATGGCTCCTGCAGAGGTCTGTAAGAAATATAGTGCCGGGCTCGGTGGCTCAGCCTGTAATCCCGCGCCTTTGGGAGGCTGAGGTGAGTGGATTGCCTGAGCCCGCGGGTTCAAGACCCACCTGGGCAGCCGAGACCTCATCTCTAATATAAAATCTTTAGCCAGGCGTGGTAACACGCGCCTGTAATTCCGGCTACTCGGAACGCTGAAGCGGAAGGATCGCCGGAGCCCAGCAAGTCTAGGCTGCCGTGGCCGGGAGCAGCCACTGCACTACAGTCTGGGTGACAGAGTGAGACTCCAACTCAAAAAAAAAGAAAGAAATATAGTATGGGCAGTGGACAAAGCATGGATTGTAGAGCAGGACTGCTTAGCTTCAAATCCAGCTCTGTCAGTCTCTTGTTATGTGCCAGAAGTCAAGTTATTCCATCTCACTGTGCCTCAATTTATCTGTAAATTCGGGATAATATTAGTTCTTATTTCACTAGATTGTTGTAAAAACTGCTTGAGTTAGTATAAGTAGAGCACAAAACAACATCTGCACATAAGTGCTTCATAATCATTAGCTGTTATCCAGAGAAAAAGACTTCTCAGCTTTTGTGTACCTTTCCATATCTCTTCCCAACTGGAATCCTATGAAAGGTTAAAGATGTTAATATCTATATCTGTTGCCCTGCTAGTTCAAAATTTTATGAAGGACTATATCCAAAATTTAATGAAGGACTATATTCAAAATGTAAACAGTTAAGTGGGAGCCAAGATGATTTGGCAATAGGAGATTTGGGGTCTAGCCTGACTCTTTAAAAACTTGTTTGACACTGCAAAAATCAAAGCATATCATTTGGACTTTTTCTCATTAGTTAATTAATTGGTTAGACTAAGTCAGTGTACCCAAAGCATGTGCTAGAGAAATTTACAGTGATGGAATATTATTTAAAAATATTTTTATATCCAATTTCATAACCTATAAATATGCTGTTGCTGCATACCCTCCACCTATTGAGTTAATATTATCGGTCTCCTCAGAGTGAGAGTAGAGATTACCTAGAACTAAATGGTCCTTATTTAAGTCTGAATCACAAAGTTGACTTCATTATTCTTTCAAAATCAATCTCAAGATGACAGTATAGAGAATAAAGATACTCTATGTGAATCTTTGAAGAAAAAAGATTCTATAGTTTTTTTAAGCTTATACTACTTATGCAAGCACCAGTAAAAAAGTATCTTACAGCTGGCAGAATAAGAGATGGGGGGTTCAAACAGTGGAAACAAACAAGAGACATATGTAGGCCAAAGCATCCACCTTATTGGGATGCAGTGGGGTGAGGGTAGCTACAGGATGTCATGGGGATGAAGCTTCATGGTAAAGAATAATAACAAGTTTGGTTACTGCAAGAAGTTCCACTTTTGCACTCCTCAAACACCTTTAACTCTGATCTAATAAGAAAAGGTTTCAGAATTACTCATATGCTCCAAGGGGTATAGTGTCACAGAATATGTAAAATGTAGCCAAGTAAAGAAGCAGTGATCTTTTTATGGAGTGACCATGGTAAGGGAAGAGATGATCTTTTATTATGGAATAGACAGTCTTGACCAAAGACTAAATGCAAGACATTTTAATGTCAGATGAGTTTGTACTACTAGCAAGAGCTAGGTAGAGCCAGGTAGGCCAAAAGCCCAACCTTGGTCAAATAACAAATCCTAAGGTCACCAGTCATACCTTGGCAAACTCCCGTGAAAGGAACTAAGGTCTTCCAGAGTTGACATCTCATAGCAGAAGTTGGCAAGAGTCCAGAAGAAAAAACACAAACCTCATTTTCAAGAGATCACTTAAAGAACCCATCCTTAAACATGAAGCCAGATTCCAACTTGAGGAGAGGGAGATTTAACAAATTGAGCCTTTCCCCAAGAGAAACAACTTTATCAATAGACTATTTAAACTTGAAAAATATGAGGTATATTTGATTGGCAGTTAAAGTTACCTACACCCACATCTCACTCATACTGTAGACCTTCCACTCAGCTGTGGGAGTGCATGAAGACTGTTAGATCAATAATAGAAACTAAAGAAGTTGTGTGAGTAAATCTGCAACCATATAATGTATTAATTTCACACCATGTCCCATTAAAGAGAAATCTTCTTATTCAAATGTTTGGAATCATTGCATAGAATGACTTCTTCATCTACAAATTCATGACTCACGTTAGCATATTGAAGACTCTAAAATGACCTACAGTACAAAAATCTGTTCAAATGTTTTGACTCCTTCTATAACTTTGTCTGCTTACACCATTTTCCCAAGCATTACTTCTGGTCACAGTTCTCATTCCACTACCCACAGGGCTGGGACCATGTATTTTCTATGGCACAAGGATTGGTCTAATAATGGCTCTATAAGCCAAGATGAATAAATAAAGTTCTTCCTCACATTTTCTACCATTAGTTGGTGAGAAAGAGCCCTTTATTTTTGCTGATTTCAAACACCAAGAATATTCATTTAGAGCTCACTATCATCATTGTGTGAAAATTGTCTGGAAAGAATCAGGGCAACATAACCCAGAGACCAAAGATTAAAAAGACAGGCAGGAGAAATAAAAAGCAAATGACCTGACAGTGGTGAGTCCCTGACTGGTCTCTTCCTTTGGAGTTTTTGTCATTTAAAGTTTTTTTGTTTGTTTTGTTGTTTGGACAAAAAAAAAATTTAAACTATTAACTAGTAAAGGAATATACTTTTGGAAATGCTGGTTTCAATTATATAATATCTAACAGTCTAATTTTTTAATGTTATGATAAAAGCACAAGCCCATGCTTGTGTGTTATAAGCACAGAAATGTGATCTCATAGACAAAGTAAGAAATCGCTCTTGCCAGAGACAGGCATAGTGCTATCTGCCTTTAAAATGCCATGTTAATGAGAAATTTGAATCCAGACATGTTTAAGTCTCCATTACTGCCTTCCATTACTTCATCATTAATGGAAATGGTAAAAAACTCACTAAAAAATTACTTCCAGAATGTGAAATGGATATTATACTGTTTAAATAAATGTCATATAAAAATAATTTGCTTTAATCAGAGCACAAACCATTGCTATGATGCCATATTCATTGTGAACCTTAGGGATTTATTCATTTAGAGCAGAATACATTTTGACTAGGCATAAGTGCTTTTTGTGAAAATTAATCTACAAGACCCAATACATTCAAAATACAACCAGGTGCAAATGACTTTTTGAAAAATTATGCCAAGATACATTACCCAGCTGGGTTTCAGAATTTTAAGAAATCTCAAGATGTATTCAGTCATTAGGGGCTCAAATCATACTCAAATTATGCTTTCCTTTGTCTTTTGTCCCTAATTTAAAATCAGTTTCCCAGAAAACAAAGATATAGCATTTCTGGTGGTAGATAGATACATAGATAGATAGATAGATACATAGATAGGCAGATAGATAGGCAGATATAGATACAGATACAAATATAGATATAGACATATATATAAATATATTCTTTCTGGTTGTGTATATATGCATATATAATTTATTTTTAAAATGTTGTCTAGTAAAATGTTTAGAATATGCTTGTAGTGTTTCATATGGCCATTTATAATTTTTTTCAAAAGTAACCTGTTGTAGTCATTAAAAAATGTAAATAATGAACAGGATAGATTTAAATTTCAATCTTAGGGGCACGTAGTTTAGTAGAAAGTGCCTAAGCAAAGAAAATGGTTTTGTCAATGGAAAGGTTATGTAACTGCCGTCTTTTTAATATTTGTTCCCTCCAAAACTTATGTTGAAATTTAATCCCCAGTGCAACAATATTAATATCATTACACAAGGGGCTTTTAGAAGGTGATTAGGCCATAAGGCTTTCTGTCTCAAGAATGGATTAGTGACTTATAAAATGGCTTGAGGGGTGAGTTTTCCCCTTCCACCATTTGAAGATGCACATTTGTCCCCTGTGGAGAATGCAGCAATAAGTCACCATCTAGGAAACAGAAAGCAACCATTATTAGATACAGAATCAGCCAGTGCCCAGACCTTCGACTTCTAATCTCCTGAAATATGAGAAATAAACTATATTACTTATAAATTACTCAGTTTGTGGTATTTTGCTATAGAAGCACAAATGTAGTAAGACAGTACTCTTAAAGAAGTTAGTGAATTCCCTCATTAACTGATCTGTAAAATGGGTATAACAAGACTTTCTACATAATACAGCCAAACATGGTAGATTATATAAGAAGGGACCCCCCAAAAAGCTGAATGATCCTTTTTTTTTGGAGGGTAGTCTCCTTGTAGTACACTCAGAATTTGTACCTTCAGATCAAATGGTCAACTAAAGTTTTTAGCTGGAGGTTTTGAGAAGATTATGTCACAATTTGTGGAAGAAATGCCTGGAATTGTGGCAAACAGGTGACTGGTTTTTCCCTCATGACAATGCACCTGCCCACACTGCACTTACTGATCAGCAGTTTTTTATCAAAAACGGTACTCACCCTGTTCACCTGATCTTGCCCCAAGCAACTTTTTTTTTTTGTTTCCCCAGATGAAAAAGTCCTCAAAGGGCAACATTTTACTCATGTGGAAGAGGTGAAACAAAAAATGTTAGAAACACTAAAAGGCATACAAATTGATTAGTTTGAAAACTGTTTTAAGCAGTGGAAAACCTTCTCAATATGTGTATTGCATCAAGCAGAGGGTACTTTGAAGGTGACTGAGGCTTAAATATGGATTGCCTGAGCCCGCGGGTTCGAGACCCGCCTGGGCAGTGAGACCTCATCTCTACAATAAATCAAAAAATCAGCCAGGCATGGTAGCACATGCCTGTAATTCTGGCTAATTGGAAGGCTGAGTTGGACGGATCGCAGGAGCCCAGCAGGTTGAGGCTGCGGTGGCCGGGAGTGGCCACTGCACTCCAGTCTGGGTGACAGACTGAGACTCCAACTCCTAAATAAATAAATAAATAAATAAATTCTGGAGTTTTGGGGGGGATCCTCCTTCTATTATAAGTGAAACTGGCTAGTGCAAACCAGGCTTTGTTCCTTAACCTTCTACTATAGATCCAGAAATAATAAGAGTACACATGGTGTCTTCTGAGGATAATTTTATTTCTCAAATTCTAAATGTTCATTTTAGTGTATATTTAAATTATCTTCACCACAATTATGAATTCCAAAACATTTAAGTAATTCTATAAAATAACAGATGTAATGATATCAAATTTACCAAACATGTAATGAGGATCTGTCAGGTTCTAGTACTAGAATATACACTAAAGCATTAGAATAAATGAGAAAAACTATGCATCAAGTTTTCATCATGTTCGAGGAAAGAAAAAGTAACCAGAATATGAGACAAACTGGCTTAAATAATTGTGGATGGATGTGAATTCTTTTCCTACATGGTAAAATTCCCCAAGGGGTTTTGATATTATCTGTCCTGAGAATCAGGATGCCAGAGCATCACTGTTTCATAGAAATATAAATTGAACCCCAAATGTGAGCCACATTTGTATCTTAAATTTTCTATAAATCACTTTTTAAAAAGTAAAAAGGCAAAAGTAATTTTAATATGCACTTATAATAATAAAATATGAATCCAGCCAGGTGTGATGGCTCTCTTTGGGAGGTTGAGGTGGGAGGGTTGTTTGAGGCCAGGAATTTGAGACCAGCCTGGGCAATATAGTGATATCCTATGTCTACAAAAAAACAAAACAAAACAAAACATTAGCTGGGTATGGTGGTACATACCTATAGTCCCAGCTACTTGAGAGACTGAGGCTGGAGGATCACTTGAGTCCAGGAGTTCAAGGCTGTTGTGAGCTATGATTGCCCCACTGCACTCCAGACTTGGTGAGAGAGCAAGACTTTGTTTCAATAATACAAATAATAGCCATAATAAATGTACATATAGTAATCTAATAAATTCAAAATATTGTCATTTCATATGTAATCCACATAAAAGTTACTGAAATATTTTACATTTCTTTAGTGGACTAAGTCTTCAAAATCTGGTGAATATTTTGTACTTACTGTCTATTTCAATTTAAGTGCTAAATTGCCACATACCTTTAGCAGCTACAGTCTTAGCACAACTTAGAGCACATGTCACCCAGTCACAGCCACGGATGCTCTCATTCAGAAATCTGAGTCTTTTTTAAAAAATTTTATTTTAAAGATATGGGATACAATTCAGGGTTAGGTATACAAATGAGAATCTGAGTCTTGAGAGAGTGATACGAAGTCTCAATCAGAATTCGTTCATACTGGTTGCAAGGGTGGAATTTAGTTCAGTGGCATAACATAAGCTATTCTGTAGAAACAAGCAAGCAACTTAGCCAATCATTATTCTAGGTTAGTTTGGGGTTTTTTTTTTTGTTGTTGTTGTATGTTTGTTTTGAGATGAGGGTCTTTTTATTTTGCCCAGGCCAGTCTCTAACTCCTGGTCTCAAGTGATCCCCATGACTTGGCCTCCCTAAACGCTGGAATGACAGATATGAGCCACCACTCCAGACCCAGTTACTCTTTCTAGCATGATATCCAGCAATTATTATTTCCTGCATGAACCTGATTCTCTAACATTTTGGGGATCTTCATAAGCACTCTTCCAATACATTTATTTGGTGGCTATATGAAGCATAACCTTGTTTGTGTCAAAGAGATATTTTGGAGTAACAAAGTAAATTTAGAGAACTAAAGAGGAAGATATAAAGTTTCAGGGAGATTTGGAATGAGCATAAACTTTAAAGATAGGCAGGACCTCTGTGAGTAGATATGGGTTAAAATGGTCTATCAACCTTCTGCCTTCATTATCCTAACTTAATAAACATAGTGAAACAAAAAAGTTATATGTAATAATAACAAACAAGATCTAGAAAAGTCAAGAAAATAGTCAAGCAAAAATAAACATAGTGAATCAAAAAAGTTATATGTAATAATAGCAAACAAGATCTAGAAAAGTCAAGAATCAAGAAACAAAATGTCTTATTTCAACCCTCATATTAATTACCTGGGAAGAATGTGTAATTTCTCCAGATAGGTGAGACAGTTAGATTACGTTGCAAGATCTCAAAACTTTATAACAATTATAACAATTTTGGCATAGGGCAAATGAATGAATAGAAAGGTAAATAAATACACAACAAATGAACAAATACAAAATGATAGAAAATATGCTCATTGAGAAATTTATTCTTATTGATCTTTCTCATCCATATTTATGTAGATAAGAAGTTTAGGTGGGGAGATAAGATGAATTCCTTAATTATTTTGAATATTTTAAAAAATTATTGCTAGAATGTTCTATAAAACAGAAGACTTAGGATTTTAAAATGAATAAGTGAATCTCATTCAATTGTCTTTTTAGAGAGGGGGAAGTTAGGAAGGCTGGCATTGTGTGGTGGGATGGGTTGTGGAGGAAGAAATTCTTCATTAGGCAGAGGAAGAGGAAGATGGAGCAGTGCTATGTCTAATGGCAAAGTTACAAAATAAATGTCACGTGTTGTGAAATGTGAGCCCTCCCCAGAGCCTTCACAGCTTTAGTTTAAACTTATTTTAAACTTGCAAAACCATAAAGAGCTTTTTTATCCTTTTGTAAATTCAATAGCTTTAGGGGGTACAGATGGTTTTTTGTTACATGGATGCATTGTATAGTGGCGGGAAGTCTGGACTTTAAGTATACCTACCACCTGCCTCCAGAGTACACTGTATTCAATACATGGTGATTTTTCATTCCTTCCTCCTTCCCTCCCTCCCACTTCTGAATATCCAATGTCCATTGTACCATTTTATATATATATATATACATATATATAAGTATATATGTGTATATATATATATATATATATATATGCCTTTGCAGTTTCTTAGCTCAGTTTCCACTTACAAGTGAAAACATGCAGTGTTTGGTTTTCTGTTCCTGCCTTACTTCTCTTAGGATGATGGTCTTTAATTCCATCCAAGTTGCTGCAAAAGACATTATTTCATTCTTTTTTATAGCTGAATAGTTGATAGGTATTTACATTGATTCCACATCTTTGTGACTGTGAATTGTGTTGTAATAAACATATGAGTGCAGGTGTCTTTTTTGTACAGCGACCTCTGTTTCTTTATGTAGATACCAAAAGGTGGGATTGCTGGATCAAATGACAGAACTACTTTTAGTTCTCTGACATATTTCCATACTGATTTCCACAGAGGTTGCACTAATTTACACTCCCACCAACAGTATTTAGGCATTTCAAATGGATTTCTTATAGATAAGCCTAGTTAATGAGGCAGCATTCTGCACTCTGGTTGATGAGAGTCTGGAAAAGTGTCTTACCATACAGACTAGAGAAAAATCAAGCCCAAATTTATAGAGTAAACATCCAATTAACCTGTATTAATGTAAATGGGAATAAATGAATTATTTTTAAGATATAACACTCATCTCTATCCTTTTAATCCCTAAAATTGACTCATATAGAAATATCAGGCATGTGAACTGTCTGATATAATTTAATAAAGGCTTGACTAGAGAAAATGCACAAAGATCAAATACATCTCTGTTTTACAATCTTAGAGTACTTACAGATTAGATTCTGATAGCCCAAAACTTTGGACAAGATTGTAAATATGCCTGACTATTATGATTAAGCACAAATATATTTATCATTGTCATAGGATCATAGAAATCCATTAGTCCAACCTTCATTTTATAACATTTAGACTATTTATTTTTAGCTTCTGATCTCCTGAGTTTTCATTTAATATTTTTATTGCCTGTTGAAATCTATACCCAAGCTAGCAGAAGACATATTCTAACAATGCCAATAACGAAAATACAAGAAGCAATCAGAAGTGAAAACAGTGAACTAATAAGCCTGGCTGAAATGGTGCTCTTAGGAAGTGTGAGACTTAATGTCAATATTAATGATCTACGTGAGGCGGGGCAGGATGGAGCCAGAAGAGAGAGAAAGAATGGAATCCACATGCCCTATGATTACCCTAAGAGATATAATATTGCTACAATTACAACTTCCACCACAAACACATGCACATAATTGGCATTACTTGATAGAGCAGAAGTTGTAGCTTTTTATAGCCTGTTACAATAAAATTAATTTATGTGAAGGTTGTTTAATAAGAATGTGAAATCACAATGTTATAGTCAGATAGAAATTAGAAATAGAGCAAAATTATTATTGCTACAAAGTTTTTCTAATTAAAATTATACTAAGTAATATTATTGTGTCAATATATACAAATACTGCAATGCATAAATAATATATATTGTTTCAAAAATATAAAAAAGCTGTACAAATGAGAGAAGTTCAAGAAAATTTTTAAAGAGGACTGCTATGGGCCTTTAGAGAGTCCTGGGATACTTTTTAATTGATTCAAATATTACACACTTGAAAATCTGTCATTTTATAAGACAATTAAGAAGAAAAATACAGACTATTTAATTATCAACACATAGTCATTTTATTTTAAAAATTCAATAATTATACAGGATCTTTGATATGACAAGCATTTTATACAAATGAAAATATAAAGTAATGAAATGGGATTTTTATGCACTTCAAGCAAAACTAATGGAATATAGAAATAAAGAAGGGAATTGGTGAGATGACAAAGAGGAGAGAAGAGGCTGCAAGAGGAAATCCCCTTTTCAAGGAGAACATGAGCTTATACTGTCACTACATTTATTTGGTACTAATCCAGAGTGAAAATGAGTAATGAAATATCACCATCAGTTGATTTCTAATATTAACAGGATTTTTTGTTTCTTTTAATTTTTGAATGATTGTCGGTAGTTAAGGAGCATATATTGGAATTGATTTCCATGTGGGGAGATACTATAAAATTAAATGGTGAGCAGGACAAGATACCTAATTTTCAGGACCCAGTGCAAAATAAAAATGCAGGGCCCTGTTCAAAAATTACTAAGAATTTCAGGACAGAAACAGTTGGGCATTAAGCCAAGTGCAGGACACTTCTGAACAAGGAAACTTATGCTAGTGCACTGGTCATACATGCAAGAAACTGGTCCTGATAGCAAGTTTAGAAATATGACTTATTAAGAATCAGGCATCTACTCATGTAGTTTGGATCATTATATACACCTTGGAATAGGTTCTTGTAAATAATTTTTAAATGGTGACAAGGATTACTGTAAAAATCCAAGACACAGTTTATCAAGAAGCACATTCAGAACCTTGTTAATGTACTACTTGTAAGCAAGACTATCTATAGAAATATAGTTTCTTTAGGTGTTTTCTTTTAGTCTAAGATAAATGTGTCATTGTTGAAGGGTGCAGGAAGCGACCAGAGGGGCGGCTCCCAAAATGGCACAGTAAGGACACACCAGACAACAAAGGCCCTAGGTCCTGGCTTCTGTGAGCACAATTCCCCACGCGCATGAATTTCAAACCTTCCCGCGCACGAATTTCAAACCTGCAAGCCTCCAATCCTTAGCCAGCTTTGTTATGCGTCCAACAGGACTATAACACAGCATCGGCCCCACCCTACTCCCATGCAGCTCTTCCAATAGGAACATAGCACAGCCCCTTCAGGCCCTTGGCAGGCTGATAAATACAGCCCTCTCCCTGCAACTCTCTCTCTCTCTCTCTCTCTTTTTCTTTTTTCCTCTGTTACAGACCCTCTCTATAACAGCCCCTTTAATAAATCTCTTGGTCCTGGCCGGGTGTGGAGTCATTACCGACGCCAAAATTCTTTTAATTGTTACTTTCATTATGATATAATAAATGTGAACACTGATCTTTAAATATCACTCTCCTCTAAAAACAGTCATTGTGTTTGACCATTCAGGGTATCACAGTTCAGTCTAGATATTGACTACTCACTGTCTCTGAAAGCATTTCTTTGTTTGAATTTAAATTTATTTGAAACAATCTGTTTCTATTGAGCCTGTGATCTAGTATTATGACCAGGACTAAAATGGAAGGTTTGTTCCATTTTGTTATATCCTTCACAATTCTAAAACTCAAGAACAATTTGGCAGTTTTTTAGGAAGACAATATCTGAATATCACCCACTTTCTTGGTTTCTACAGAGGGTGGCTTCTTGACTTGTTTTTCTCAAACAATTTCAATTTCTTACATTTGATTGAATATATTTTTCAAAAAATGTTCCATATATTTCTTAAATTCTTCATAAAATAGTAGAACACATTTTCATTAAAAAAAATCACTAAGCAATCATTTCAATACCCACTACATGTAGTAGTAGAAGACAGAAAAGCTGTTATTATATATAGTAGCTGTTATCCATGAGCCTCAATCAAGAACAATAACTAAGAACCATACCTATATAACCATAGCTCTTGTCTCTGTTAATTGCTAATCAAGAACTTCTAACTTCCAAACAAGTTTCCCCAAATCAAGTAGAAGACAAAAAATTCTCCATACTCTAGGATGTCTTATGTGCACTCAGAAATAAGACCTTTGTTCACTTAGCATCAACCAAGTATCTCCTCTTCTGTGCCCCACCATCTAGTGAGAGAGCCCCTGCTGAGGAAGTAAAAGGCAGATGTACTAACAGTGCCTCCGAGTAACTGTCATTGAGTCACTTCCAAGGGAACACTTTTGATCTTCATTAGACACCACTTTTGCTTCAAGAGCTGTGGTGAGCTCTGTGGAAGATTGTTCTCTGGAGTCCACAATGTGCTGAAAACATGCTATGTTCTGAATAGAAATGGGGAGAATGATACTCTTCCTCACTTTGTGATACGCTTGACCTCCCTGGCAACAAATCAGTCTTATATGTGTCAGTCAAAACAATTGTAATAAAAAAATTGTAATAAAAATTGTAATAAAAAATGCTTGTAGCCCCTTATTCCCTAGTAATTATACTAATCTCTACCACAAAATGTATCAAAAATAGATTAATGTTTGTTATGCTGTTTGCTTGCTTAACTTTCTTTATTTGCATATTTAAGCTAAAATATCTTCCTCGAGGATTTTCAAAAACATACTAAAAGACTTCCTGTGCAGCAGTCCACAAGTCCACCAAAAATGTCCAGGCATGTCGAGATAAGTCTCCATCCTACCAAGATGTACGTTAGGTTTAGGACAGGATCTCTTGCAATACAGAAATAACTATAGTGTCAATTAGTATAAGTGAAACACCAAAGCTACTAATATGCGAGGGTGGCAAGAAAATGGACTTAGGTTTTGGAAGCCAGGCCCCTTGTAGAACATCAGGAATTTGTTTCTGCAGATCAAACAGCCAATCAAAGTTTTTATCTGAAAGTTCTGAGAAGATTGTGTCATGATTTGCAGAGGAAGCCTCACAAGTTGTAGTAAACAGGTGACCGGTTCATCCACCATGACAGTGCACCTGTCCACACTGGGTGTTCAGCAGTGATTAACCAAAACAGCATGTCCTCTATGCCCCACCCTCCCTACTCACCTGAACCCACCTCTAGTGACTTTTCTTTTGTTTCTTTGGAAGAAAAAAGTCCTCAAAGATAAATATTTTGCCAAGTGGAAGAAGTGAAATAAAAAATGGCAGATGCACTAAAAGACATCAAAATTGACAAGCTCAAAAATTGTTATGAGCAGTGGAAAAAGCATCTCGATAGATGTAGTTCATCAAATGGAGAGTACTTTGAAAAAGACTGAAGTTAAACATGTAAGAATAAAAACTTTGTTTTATAAATAAATTCTGGGTTTTTTGGTCTCCCCTCATAAAATTCTGTAAAAGTTTATAAAACAGGTTATTACTTTCATTGACATCATGCAAAGTTGTAATCAATTAATTATACAAACTCAATGTAAAGGGACTCTGTTTTGCTCATTGTTATCCCAGTTCCAGGACTGTAGCAAATGGTAAAAATATTTATTGAATAAATGATGCAAAGAATAGGTATATATTTATATGCCCTCTGTTTTGAGAATCCCCAGCTAATTTGAGGTACCAGCACCAGAGCAGTTAGCAAACCTTCCTTAATACAAACAAAAGGGAGAAAGATGTGGGCATTTAGAGTCTTCCTTTCACAGGTTACTTTTCATGCCTTGTGACTATTGTCTGACATGTGTCCAGTTTATGTATGCCTGATCATCAGTCTTGAAATGAGGAAACATTCCCTTAAGAACTGAAACAAGATAAGGATGCTCACTCTCACACCTCTTATTCAACATAGTTCTGGAAGTCCTAGCCAGAGCAACCAGACAAGAGAAAGAAATTAGGGGTATCCAAATTGAACAAAAATAAGTTAAGTTATCCCTCTTTGCAAAAGATATGATTGTACAACTAGGAAACCCAAGATAGTCTGTTGAATAACTCCTCACATTGATGAACAACTTCAGTAAAGTCTTGGGACACAATATCAGTGCACACAAAAAAGTTGCATTTCTATAAACCAACAACACGCAGGCTAAGAACCAAATAAAAAGTACAATTCCATTCACAATAGCCACACAAAAAATAAAATACCTCAGCATTCACCTAACCAACAAGGTGAAAAACTTTTACAATGAGAATTACAAAAATACTGCTCAAAGAAATAAAAAATGACACAAACAAATTGAAAAATAACCCATGCTCATGGATTGGAAGAATCAATATCATCAAGATGTTCATTTTACCCAAGGCAATCTACAGATTCAATGCAATTCCTATCAAACTGCCAGTATCATTTTTCACAGACCTAGAAAAGACAATACAGAAATTCATATGGAAGAAAAAAAGAATCTGAATAGCAAAATCCATCTTCAGCAAAAGGAACAAAACTGGAGGCATCACATTTCCAGACTTTAAATTTTACAAGTCTACAGTAACCAAGACAGCATGGTACTGGTACAGGACTAGACACATAGACCAATGGAACAAGGAAGAGAATCTGGAAATAAAACTATGGAGCTTCAACCAATTCTTTGGCAAAGCTGATAAAAATAAACATTGGGGAAAGAAAACCATATTTAGCAAATGGTGATGGCCAAACTGGTTAGCCACATGCAGAGAATAAAATTGAACCCCTACATATCTTCTTGTGCAAGAATTAATTCAAAATGCATCAAGGACTTCAATGTGAGACCTCAAGGTATAAGAATCTTCGAAGAATACCCTCCTTGACATTGGAGTCAGCAATGAATTAATGACCAAGTCCTCAAAAAGAAATACAGCAAAATCTAAAATTGACAGGTGGGACCTTGTTGTGCTAAAATGTGTTTACACAGCAAAAGGAACCATCAAGAGAGTAAAGAGACAACTCACAGAATGAGAAAAAATATTTGCAAGTTATGCATCCAATAAAGGCCTAACATCCAAGATCTTTAAGAAACTTAAGCACATTGACAACAAAAAAAAAAACCCATAACATTTTTAAAGTGGGCTAAAAACATACACAGATACTTCTCAAAGCTATTCAAGCAGCCAACAAACATAAAAAATTTTGGGAGGCCGAGGCAAGTGGATTGCCTGAATCGGCGGGTTCGAGACCAGCCCAGTCAACTTGGCAAGACCTCATCTTTATAATAAAAATCAAAAATTAGCCAGCATGATAGCACGCACCTGCAGTTCCAGCTACTTGAAAGGCTGAGGCAGGAGGATAACCGGAGCCCAGCAGGTTGACGCTGGGGTGGCTGTGAGTGGCCACTGCACTGCAGCCTGGGCGACAGAGTGAGACTCTAGCTCAAAAAAAAAAAACAAAAACAAAACAGAAAACCAAAACAAACTCCCCTCCCCAAAAAAAAGCTCAGCCTCACTTATCACAGAAATGCAAATCAAATTGATATGGATTTTTCAGGTCAGCTTGGACTTCAAGAGTGTCAGTTCAATGGGCTGGCCAGCCAAGCCCCAGAGAGGGCAGACTTGAGGGGCTGGTAAGCCTAGCCCTGAAAGTGGCAAGTCAAGTCCTGAGAGTGTTGCTGGTTGGGTGGGTTGGCAAACCTAGCCCCCAGAGTGTCTCAACTTCGAAGTCTCACCCTCTTCCAGCAGCTCTCGTGGTTCAGTTGGCTGTCTTCAGCTCCAATGATCTTCTACAGCTCTTCTTCTGCAGCTCTTCAGGTCAAGGTTCTTGTCTCATGCCCAGGAAGAATGAGGGACATGGACAGTCAGAAAGTGAGAAAGTAGGATTTACTGAAAGGGCAGAAAAGCTCTCACAGTGGCAGGCGACTGCAAGGGGTTACCCATCTGGGGCCAAAACCTGTTGTTTTATACAACCCTAAGTCCAAGCCAATTGGCTAGCACTAGCTGTGAGTTGATTGGTCCACACTTAGCTGCTCTGATTGGTCAGTACTAAGGCCCATTTGGCAGGAGGTAGAGGACTAATGGTGAGCTGATTGGTTGCTTTTAGATCCCAGCAGTGAGTACTTAAGCTCTAGCTTGAGGCGCTGGCAGGGAGCTTATTTACCAACTGAACCTGAGAGGCCTGTCAGGAATTTGCTACGTTGTTACCAGAGAACCCACCTATCTGTCTGCCCATCCTTTCTCTAGCTAGTTCCTGTCGCAAAATCTACAAAGAGATACCACCTCACAGTGGTCAGGATGGCTATCATTAAAAAGTAAAACATAACAGGTGTTGGTGAGGCTGTGGAGAAAAGGGAACGCTTCCATACTTCTGGTGGAAATGTAAGGTAGTCCAACATTTGTAGAAATCAGTATGGCATTTTCTCAAATAACTGAAAAATTGAGCTATCATGCAATCCAGCAATCCCACTTCTGGAAATGTAACCAAAAGAACATAAATCACTCTACCAAAAAGACACTTGCACACACATGTTCATTGCAGCAACATTCACAGTAGCAAAAACATGGAACAAACATAGATGCCCATCAAAAGTGGACTGGATAAAGAAAATATAGTACATATACATGATAGACTGCACAGCCACACAGAGCAAAATCATGTCTTTTGCAGCAACATGGATGTAGCTGGAGGCTATCATTTTAAGTCAACTAGTGAAACAAAAAAAACTAAATACCACGTGCTCACTCATAAGTGGGCTCTCAAAACTGGGCATGCGAACTCAAAGGTGGGAACAACAAATGCTGGGCACTGCCAAGGGAGGGAGGGAGAGAGAGAAGAGACAGGCAAACAACCACCCATGGGTTACCATGTTCCCTACCAGAGGGAAAGAGGGCGCACAAGAAGTTCAAACATCACCTGTACACAATTTCCTTATGTAGCAAAACCCTCACATGTGCCCCACAACTCTAAAATTAAAAAACCAAAATAAGAAAAGCAAAGGAGTTGTACTCGGCACAAAAGCAATGATAGATTTTATGAAAACGGAGCACTTGAAGACTGGTTTGAGAGTTAGAGATGTTCATCAAACTTCAGCCAGAGCTGGGTTTCTTTACCCCTAGTGATATGCTCTTCGATTGGCTATTTCTGAAACAATACTGTGAAGAACCTTTGACATTTTTTCCCAACTGAGCAATTATCTTTTTTCTCCTGAATGGATGTTGCTAATCTCTGGATGCAAGAGGTAAAACTAGTTGCAACTTTGTGTATAGCCTCAATAAAAAATTTAAAAAATAAATAAATAATAGTTAAAATTGTACCAAAGCTAAATATCAGTCTTTGTCCATTTGTTGTCTTCTAACTAACAGGGTATTGCTGTTTTACTTGGCTTTTTGTCTGGTGAGGAGTTTGGCCTTAGGTTCAGAGCCTGTAGGGTGTGGAAGGTGTTGAGGATGGTTGAGGATATCTGTGGCTTAGCCACTAACCCCAAGACCAGTTTGAAAATTCCAGATGGTCAGTACTTTCTAGAACTTTTTCCTTTTTTTCCAGCATATTTTATTTTATTGTATTTTCAAGATGTGTGGGACAATTCAGGATTGGGTATATAAGTGGTCATTGTGCAGGTGAAGATTTTTTTCTCTTGCTCTGACACAAGAAGACGATGACACTCAGGAGAGTTAAAATAAATTTGCCCTCTATATTTTAGCTTAATTAAATAGCAGGCCTTTTGACTAAATACCTGCTGTAAGTCTTGCATAGTCCTGGGACTGGAGAGAGAACTGCGCCTAAATTTGTGATTGCTAAATTAAACAGAATTATAAACTTAAAAAAAATGACTCTGCACTCAGGCCAGAAACAAACAAGGTTTCCACTTCCATCACTTAGTAGCTACAGAGTTGTGGGCAACATTCTCATTGTCTATAAGCCTCAGCTATTTTTTTATATGTGAATGGAAACAAAATAATTACTTTATAGAGATGTGAGGATTAAAGATAATGTATACAAAATGCCTAGTGCAGTGTCGGGCACAAACCAGCCTCACAAATTGTAGATAATTTTATTGCATGATGGAATTCTAGAAGTTCCTGGAATGACAGAGGAAAAGATATAAATCAGGATGATTAAAGCACACTAATGTTTAGTGGTAAACAAGATTCTGAAATAACCATTTAATACAGCTAAAAATATAAAACAATCCATATTCTTCTTTCTATAATGCACTCCTACATTCCTCAAAAAAGGTGAAATAATTCACAAGGGCTCAGTGGTAAAAATAATAATAATGATTGGAAAACAAGTTATCTCTTTAATTTAAAAAATGGTTAAAGTAGGAAATGAGTAGGTAACATACATAAGAATGAAACTCTGAAATATTAGATCATACTTAACTATGGATGATGACAATAAATAAACTCAAAATAGATACTGCATCTTCAGTATATATGTGTTTAAAAATTACTATTCACTTTTGAACTTTGTAAGTAATTGAACTTTTCATAATTATTATTTGACTACAATCCAGCTCTGTTTTTATTCACAAATATTGTAAAGACCATTCTATGTGCCGAACACGTGGTTAAGCATGGAGAACAGATGGTAAGAAAGGTAGGCAAGTTCCCCACCTACATTAAGTCAAATTTCAATGACCACCCTCCAAAGGTTTTTTGTTGTTGTTGTTGTTTTGGCTTTTGGTCTTATGAATATTTTTACTATCCTGTTAATCTCTGTGTCATCAAAGCAGTGTTGTGCTACTGACACTTGTACAACAGCTACAAGAAACTCTAATCCTTAACCACCAATTAAATATAAAATAGCAATACCTCACTGCCTGTGTCAAATATAGCTGACAACAAGATTGCTTTTTAAAGGGGTCAGATGTGTTAGGATAACTATATCTAGCAGAGTTTTATGAATATTCCATTTTAATAGTTCTGGAGGATTTCTTTTTTTGGATGGATTTGTTGAAAACTTACTTTATGAATGCATTCTGTAATGGAAATCTTTCATATAGACATGCACATTATATTACCAACTCATAATATAATTATTGCTTCGAATTGATACTAGTGTGCTCTAGGGCCATAATAAAAGTGTATAATGTTCTGAATTCCTTCTTTCTGAATTGAATATATATTGAAATTCAGTGCAATAAGAATGGCTAGGTACCTTGCATTATACATTATGAAGATTCCCACTCTCCAGTCTGATGGAATGATGAAAAGCTCTTGACAGCTCTGCTTCATAACTTTGCCTCATGACTAAAGAAAAACAACCTTCCATCTGGTTCACTGAAGTGACCAAAATTTCAACTCCTGTGTACATTATCTGTACATATTGAAATGGGACTTAAAATTAAATATTTCTGAAGTTGCTACATCTGTCAGATATGCTTCTATTTTAACAGTATTTTAATATTCTTTATTTTAATGCAAATTGCTGGCATGATATAAATGATCTCATGTAGTTTAATTAAAATCTGTTTAAAATAAAACACATTCAAACCAAATTTTTTAAAAAGTACAATCAGAGACCTTAGAAACAATATTCAAGAGCTTTAACAATATCTTGAAATTTGTTATTGTTATTATAGGAAGATCAATATTTTTTCATTCGCATTTATATTTCAAATACATCAATCTAAAATATAGTTTTCAATTTTTAAAAAAATATAAAAAATAGCCAGCATGACGCAATGATCTCGCAGCTATCAAAGGGCACCAAGTGGAATGTAACTTTTGCAAAGTAAGTCTTCACTTTTCTCTGTAAATTTCTACAAACAAAATATATTAAATGATGGAGAAGTTGGCAGAATCCAGAAAAGGAAGATATTCATTTGCAACGAGGATGTAGACTATGGACACACTGTTTTGCACCTCATTATTTTCCTCTTCTGCTCATCTGTCCTCTTGTGTCATTCATCTAACAGAAACTCAAATCTTGATGAAATCATCCATCTGCCTTCTCAATGACTGCATCTCGACAGCTGCAGTACTATTCAACCAGAGAAAGTATGACTAAGGAGCATTTAACCAAGGCCCTGGCAATCCTGCCATAATTTGCAAGTAAGTTGACTTTCACACTCTCTGTAACTACTGTTTGACACTCTCCCTACATTCTCAATTTACTCACTCAATTTGCCTTAAATTAATCCGTTTATTCTCACTTATGAATGTCCAGGTGGAGCAGCTATCCTAAGCAACTTCTGTCCAAGCAGTGACTCAGAGATCTGAGCCACTTGCCAGGTTATAAATTCATTCTTAGCATCAGTGTCTAATCCAAACAAACCACCTTAGAAATTCAGAGAGAATTTAATATAAGAAACGGGTTGAATAGATGTTAGAAAATTGAAAAAACAAAGAATGGAATGTTGAGGAAATACTATCTCTGATGAGGCAATAGTACCAGAAAGCACATACTACCCCTAGGTTGGAGATGAAAGGTAAGAGGTAGCAGTTATAGAATTGAGAACTTTGAGGGCAATGCCATGGAGCTGGGACTCAGACAGTGGAGGAGGGTCACTGCCTGGCTGCTACCTGTGAAAAATAATGCATACTGTGGAACAATGAGACTTGTTTTACAAGTACTGGAATAAAAGCTGGAGATTGGTATTAACTGCTGCTGCTAAGGTGTAGGGCCACTGTCATATAACACAAACAGGAATATAGTCAGACATGAAAGAAGAAATCCCACCCATTTTCCTTTCACTGGGGCTCTCTTCAGTGTTCCCTGTTAGATTCTAAGTGGGTCACCTGGCAAAGAAGTGCAGTTTTCTAAGACCTACGTCAGTATGACAAAGTTGTGCATAGAAAGGGGGACGTGTAACTGAGTGGTGAAGGGAGATGACAGTTGAACAATCATGCAGCTTTCTCTAAATACTCAGAAAGCTCGTAATTCAATTGTAATTTAGAAAAAGAAAATTCAGAGATTTCCTCATGGGAGCATTAACTGGGCCAGCATACATCACATCCACCCACACTTACTTTGGCAAGATTCAGATACTTGGGGGCACCTAACCACAGGGAAGCTGGAATTGTATGCCCTAGAAGGATGGGAGAACATAAATGTTAGGAAACACTAACAGTTTCTACCATTTCTACACATCAGTCCCTATCCTCACTTACCTTGATTTGTATCTCACAGAGAAAGTAGAAGCTATACAGAAATTTTCTTATTTTTATCTGGATCTGTTTTTTTCTTCTTTTTACCAGATAGAATGGAGGAAGGGTGTGTCCCATATCAGATAGCAGTCTAATCATCTGTGTTTGGGGGTTAACAGTGACATAAGCATGTACAGAGCAAAGGGAGTAGGGAATATGTGAAAAGGCAGGACTCAAAATCCCGAAAGCCTCTAAAAGACCAGAGACAAGATCTTACTTGTCATTTAGTCACCTATATCTAGCACAAGTCATGTGGTATACACATCATTCCAAAATGCTCCTTCATCCAATTCAATAAATATTCATTGAACACTTATTATGTGCTACACATTGAGGAAAGAATAGTAAATAAAAGACACAAAATTTTCCCCTCCTGGAGCTTTTCATGCAGTAGATAATGATAGCTAATATATACCAAGCGTCCTTTATGTGTTTTCTGAATGTTCTACATGTATGAATTCATTGAGTCCTATGAGATGAGTATTGTTTCTATATACATTATTCAGATAAGAAAACTGAAGCACATAAGCATTAAATAACATACAAGTAACAGAGCTGAAATTCAAACCCAAATAAACTGACTCAAGAGCCCGTGTGTCGCTACCCTATGTTAGTATCTGTTGAATGGCACATCACATACAGATTTATCAAAAACCATTATCGGTTACTATATGTTGAATGGTAAATGAAAGAAAAAATAGACATTGATGCAGGGCTATTAAAATTTAAAGTCTTGGCTCTTTACCTTATTTCTTGTTGTCTTTCTAAAAAAAATAGAATGTTCAGCTGGGCTCGGTGGCTCAGCCTGTAATCCCGCGCCTTTGGGAGGCTGAGGTGAGGGGATTGCCTGAGCCCGCGGGTTCGAGACCCGCCTGGGCAGCGAGACCTCATCTCTACAATAAATCAAAAAATCAGCTGGGCGTGGTAGCACGCGCCTGTAGTTCCGGCTACTCGGAAGGCTGAGGCGGAAGGATCGCCGGAGCCCAGCAGGTCGAGGCTGCGGTGGCCGGGAGTGACCACTGCACTCCAGTCTGGGCGACAGAGTGAGACTCCGACTCAAAAAATAAAAAATAGAATGTTCAACTCATAACAGTACATTACTCTATAAGGAAAGCAAATGGCCACATCTTCTAAACCTCACTCCTTTCCAACTAAAACAAAAGGCATTTCTTTTCTTACCCTCACTACTCATTAATTAATGAATGTTCATTCAGTGAAAATTAGACTACAGGAGAGTATACTCAGGATGAACAAAACAAACATGGCCTCTCTCTGCTAGAGCCTACACACTGATAAAACAGTACAGATAAGTAAACACGATCACAAAGAAAACAAAGTATTATAACAGGATCTTATGAGCACTCATAGAGGAGGAATATCTACTCCACACAGAGTAAGAAAGAGAGGGTTCCCTTGGGAAACAAAGATTAAACTGAGATCTACAGGAAGAGAAAATATAATTGAGAGAAAGAAGCAAAAAGAGGATGGAGAGTACTTCCAGGCAAAGGAAGAAGATGATTAAAATTTCAGTTTAGAATGTATACACATCATTGAAAATAGGTCACTTTGGTTGACATGAGGTTTGTTATTGGAGGAACAACAAGGTAGAAAAGAGCAAGGGATGAAGGCTGTGTATCCCAATGGAAATTTTTTATTAGGGAAAAATACCGTTTTCAGTATGAAAGAGCGATGAGAAGAAGGAAAGCTGGAGGGAGGACAACATACAAAACTTGTCACTGTCATCTAGTGGAGAGGTGATGATGGCTTGGACTAGTGACGATAAAAAGTAGCAGGCAGATGTGAGAGATAACAAAAAGGTGCAATGCTTTCCCATTATTAGTTAGGCTAGTTCAGTATCTGTGATGAATCTGTGATGAATCAACCTAAGTTAAATAAAGAGGAAGATATCCTGAACTATTTCCTTTCACAGGTATTAATTATTTGCTGCTTTCCAGCCATTCCCAGACATTTGGCATGTTCAGTGGTGCTGTCACTGCCTTTCTGTGTGACCCTAGGCAAGTTATTTAACCTTTATAAGTTTTAGCTTCTTCCTTTGTAAAATGGGACTATTTCTGGAACCCATCAGTAGTGGATTGAATGAGTCAACAAGATATGTCCATGTCCTAACCTCTGGAACTTCTAAATGTGACATCTTTTAGGAAAAAAAAGTTATCGTATACGTGATTAAATTAAGGATCTCAAAATTAGATCATCCGGCATCATGAGGATGACAGAAACTAGTAGGAGTTTCTGTCCACTCCTACATGTCTGAGTCAGTGCTCAGAAACATTAATTGCCAACTGAGGTATATTTAGCTTCATAAGATGATATGTGAAGAATTCCATCTTTCTCAATTGCCTGGAATACTTTCAAAAGGATTGGTATCAGCTCTTCCTTTTACATTTTGTAGAATTCTGCTGGAAAGCCATCCAGTTCAGGGCCTTTTTTGATAGGTAGTTTTCGTAGGAGAGAGTCAATTTTCTGGGTTGTTATTGGTCTATTTAGTGTCTCAGTGTCTTCTTACTTCAACATGGAGAGGTTGTGTGATGTCACAAAGTCCTCCATTTCATTTATGTTATCAGGTTTGTTTCCATATAGGTGTACATAGCAATCTCTGATAATCTTTTGTATTTATTTGGGGCCAGCTGTGATTTGATCTTTTGTATTTCTGATTGTGTTTACTTGGGATTTTTCTCTTTTTCTTGGTAATTCTGGCTAGGGGCCATCAATCTTGTTAATTCTTTCAAAGAACCAGCTTTTAGTTTTGTTGATGTTTTCTATGATGTTTTTGTCTTCTATGTATTTGGGCAGTTATTTTGGTGATTTGGATTCTTTTGCTAAAGCTGGGGTTTTGGTGGTCTTCTCTTTCCAGCTCCCTTAGGTGATTTGTTAGGCTCTCCACTTGTGATCTTTCCATTTTCTTGATGTGTGCTCATTGAAATAGGAATTTCCCTCTTAGAACTGTTTTCATAGCATCCCAGAGATTTTGGTAAGAAGTTTCTTCATTTTCATTTGTTTCCAGGAGTCTTTTAATTTCTGCTTTGATTACAGTGTTAACCCAGCAGTTGTTCAGCATCAAGCTGTTTGGTGTCCATGTCATTGTGGGTTTTGGGGAAAATTTTGTTGGTGTTGATATATATTTTTACTCCACTATGGTCTGAGAATGTACATTGCAAGATTTCAAGCTTATGGACTTTGTTTATCCTTGATTTATGGCCAAGGATATGATCAATCTTGGAGTACATTCCATGTGGTGATGAGTAGAACGCACATTCTGTGGCTGTTGGATGGAATACTCTGTAGGTATCTATTAAGTCCATTTGATCGAGTGTCAAGTTTAGGTTCTGTATCTCCTTGTTGATTTTTTGCCTCAATGATCTATCTAGGGCTGTTAGTGGGGTATTCCAAGTCCCCTGCAATAATAGTGTTAGAGTCAATATCTTTTTTTAGTTTACTTGGTAGTTGTTTTATAAATGCTGGTGCTCCTTTGTTGGGTGCATATGTGTTTAGGATGGATATTTCTTGTTAGTGGATTGAACCTTTTATCATTATGCAGTGTCCTTTTGCATCATTTTTAATTTTTATAGCTTAAAAGTTGTTTTGCCTGATATTAAGCTTGCGACTCTTGCCTTCTTTGTGATCCTTTTGCCTGGTTACTCATTTTCCATCCTTTAACTTTGAGCCTTTGTGCGTACTTTATAGTAAGATGAGTTTCCTGAATGCAGCAAATAATTGGTTCACAGATTCTTATCCAGTTTACCATTCTGTGTCTTTTCAGTGATGCATTTAGTCCATTCACATTCAGACTGATTATTGAAATGTGATTGTTTATTGCTGTCATGAGGTTCTTATAAAGTTTTTTCTTTGTCTTCTTTTGACTTTGGGGTTAATGTATGTGTGTTTTCAAGTTACCTGTTGCACTGTATTCTCTGTTGATTCTGTGCTCTGCTGTTTTCTTGGGAAGTGTGTGGTTATTCTTTTTTTTTCTTTTTTTCCCTTTCTTCTGTGCTTAGTACCTTTCTAAGTGCCTCCTGTAGAGCTGGTCTGGACACTGCATAATCTCTTAGGGATTGGATGTCTGGGAAGGATTTTAATTCTCCATCACTGATGAATCTAAGCTTGGCTGGATAGGAGATTCTTGGTTGAAACTGTTTATCTTTGAGGACTTTCAATATAGGGCTCCAATTCTTTCTTGCTTATAGTGTTCCTGCCAATAGGTTTGCTGCTATTCTGATTGACTTTCCCCAGTAGGTAGTATGACCTTTCTCTCTTGCTGCCTTTAGAATTTTTTCTTTTGTGCCTACTTTGTGTAGGTAAATTACTATGTGTCTAGGGGTTGGTCTTCTCATTTGATGTCTTGTGGGGGTTCTCTGTATCTCTGTGCTTGGCTGGTCACATCTCTGGTGAGACTGGGAAAGTTTTCTTGGATTACCTCCTGGAATACTTGCTCCAAATGGTTCTCCATTTCCCTTTCTTCTTCTGGGAAGAACCAATCCAGCATAGGTTCAGTCTCTTGTTATAATTGACATCTCTTGTAGACTTTGTTCTTTCTTTCTGAGTCTTCTTTGTACCTTTTTTACAGATCTGGCTAATTCCATGTTCTAGTCTTCAAATTCTGAGATTCTTTGTTCAGCTAGATTTATTCTGCTTTCCATGCTTGTCATCTTGTTATTCATTTCCTAGATAAAATTTTTTATTGCCAAAATCTCGGTTACAAGTTCTTTCAGTGTTGCATCTTGTCTTTCTTGAGTCTTATTCACTCTTTCCATTCATTCCCTAATCCCTGCCTTATTCTGGGGCCAGTCATTGGTGATTTCCATTGGTTGGGTACCAAGGTTTGATTTTTCAGGAGTTTGGGCCTTGGTACACTTGAAATTGCTGAGGTCTTCCTTTGGTTTTTTTCCTCACTTGTGACAGATCTCTTGTTTTTCTCTTTAGTTCTGTTATTCAGTGTCAGTGGCAGAGGCTTTCCCTTCTGATGTTTGCTCAGTCCTCTATTCTTCCCTGATCCAGGCTCTGGATTTGTTCTATTTTGAAATAGAACGGTGAATGGGAAGATTTGCTGCCTCTTATAGTTTTTGAAATTTGAATAAAGTAGGGGGTAGGGCACTAGGATTCAGAAACTACTTGCAAATTACAATGTTCATTTATTGTGGTATGTGTTCCCTGAGACCCACTTCCCACTACCACTCTAAATGATGATGCAAAGCAGAAACCAGTGCAAAAACAATTGAACACACACAGAGACATACACACATCCCCAAAAACAAACTGGAATAACAACAAAATGAAACAAACAAACAAAAAAACCCAAGAAAACTAAGCACGCATGCCTAGCATAAAGTGAATAGAGAAGAAAAACAGAAAGACTGGGGGTGGGAGGAGAAGAGAAATGGAATTAAGGTCGAACCCTCACACATATATTGACATACAACTTAAACTATAAAAAATGAAAATAAAAACCCCCAGAAGAACAAAAGAGCAAAAACAAACCAACAACAGCAACAACAAAATTGAAAGATGAACACTCAATCATTCACATACACACTCAAAAAGAAAACAACAAATACAAGAAGAAAGAAACAGAAGAAAAAAGAAGAAATATTTTGGGGAGAGCAGATCAAACCCTCACATACACATTCATGCACAAAGGAAAAATATTTTTAAAATAGATGAACTAACAGTCAAAAAACTTTTAAATTGTTTTTTAAAATTGAAAAATGCTGCCCTCTTGTGGCAGTCTCTGTAATTGTTCCTCTAATCAGGTCTCTCCTGCAATCACCTCTTTCACTCTCTCTTCAGTGTCTGAAGCAGGGAACGAGGAGGGGCAGTGGAGGTAGGAGGGGTTACAGTCTTCCCCTCCCACTCTCATATGGTCAGGGAGATCTCTTCCAGTGGGGAGGTATGGGATTATCTCTTCCTCAGGTATGTGCTCGTAGTGGGGGTGGGCACCGTCCCAGCCAGGCCTATCCTGGAATGGAGTTCTCCTGTTGTGACTGATGTCCAGGTTCCATCTGGGTTTGTCCCTCTTGGTCGTGGCCCAGCTGTGTGGGTCTGATGTTCAGAGGATTGCAGGGGAGGAGAAGGTTGGGTCAGACCCCTACTCACCACTGATCTCTTTGGAGTTCTTCCTCATCCTTTTCTGGCCACACCCTTTGTCCTGCGGCTGGATCAGGGTAGGGGTTGCGGTGTCTGGAACTCAGCACTAGTTAGGTCCCTCCGAAGTTTGTGCTTTCAGGATATTCCCTCTGGGTCATGATCAATCCCTGTGTAGTAGTTGATCTGCCTGTCACAGAGATTGGGTCTGTTGTTCCATGGCGAGCAAGTCGGAACACTTTCCTGCCCCACCGTTAAGATGGTGGTGGGGTGCCTCTTTTGTCCTCTTTTGTGGGACTTTGCCTCTGGACTCCCTCCACAGCCCCTGCTGCCAGTACCCTGCCAGGTGCTGAAGTGGTGAGGCAAAGCCAAGGCCCGGCAGTCTCTCTCCTGCTGCACCAGCAAGGGAGAGCCTGGGGTGATATTTTCTCCCTGCTGCTTTTGTCCGTTTAAAAAAAATAATGGCATTTGACTTCTGAGACCTGGGAAGAGCCAGGGATGAAGCAGAGAAGCTGCAGCACCAGCTGTTGCACCAGAGGCCTAACTACTTGCTCACGAGCCCCGACTTGGACAATCTCTCCCAGCATTTTCTTCCCAGGGAGGGTTTGTTTTTTTTTAAAAAAAAAAAAAAGAAAGAAAGAAAAAAAAATGACACTTGGCTTCTGCGTCCCGGAAATCACTAGGGTCCAAGCCAAGCAACTGTGGCACCAGTCGCTGCATCAGCAGAGCCCTAGCTACTAGCTCCCTAGCCCTCACTCAGTCAGTCACTCACATGCCCACTTGCTCACCAGCACACACACAAAATTTGCCATACATTCACTCACACGGGGACTCGCACAGTCCAACTGGCTCAGTCAACATCTTCCTGACTTCCTTTGCGTACATTAAGATTTTTCTTTTGTGCTGTAAGTTTCTATGGGTTTTGACAAATACATAGTGTCATGTATATCACCATTGCAATATCATGCAAAATAGTTAAAGCACCCTTTAAAAAATCCCATTTCTTCATATATTCAAGCCTTTCCCTTCCCTATACCCTTGGCAACCACTGATTTAGTCATCTTTATAGTCTTGCCTTTTCTAGAACATTATACAAGGGGGAACACCCCCCAAAACAGAATTGATTTATTTTTTAAAATGTGTGCGTATTCTTACATGTTTTAACTTCAGTCACCTTCAAAGTACTCTCTGTTTGATGCAAGATACCTATTGAGATGCCTTTTCGCGGCTAAAACCGTTTTTTAACTCATCGGTTCTAATACTTTTGATTGTTTCTGCTATTTTTTGTGTCATCTCTTCCAATTGGACAAACGTTGTCCTTGAAGGACTTTTTTCATGGGGAGAAGTCGTTCTGGGCAAGATGGAATGGATAATGAGGGTGGGGCATGAGAGTCATGCCATTTTTAGTCAAAAACTGCTGAACACTCAGCTCAGTGTGGGCAGGTGTGTTGTCATGGTGGAAGAACCAGTCACCCATTTGCCACAACTTGGGACGTTTCTTTCACAAATCGTGACACAGCCTTCCCAAAACTTCCAGATGAAGTTTGGTTGACCATCTGATCTGGAGGAACAAATTTCGAGTGTACTACAAGCGGCCTGCCATCCAAAAGATAATTCCAGGGATTTTTAGTGGGTCCTCCTTCATATAAATAAAATCATGCAGTAAGTAACCTTTGCAGATTGGCTTCTTTCACCTAGTAAGATGCCTTAAAGATTCATTCATGTTTTTGCATGACTTGATAATGCATTTCTTTTTATTGCATTGTTTGGATATATCGCAATTTGTTTATCTATTCTCATATGAATGACATTTGAGGAGCTATCAGTTTTTGGTGGTGATGGATAAGGTACTATAAACACTTGTCTGCGGATTTCTGTGCAGACATAATTTTTTAAATCAGTTGAATAAATACTTAACAGCATAATTATTGGACTATGTTTAGCTTTTGAAGGAACTACCAAACTATCTTCCAAAATTTCTGTACCATTTTACAGTCCCACCAGCAATGAGTGAGAATTTTAGGGGAAAAAAATTCTGTAGATTAAATTATTAAAATATTTTTCATGAATGAAAAGAAATATAAATGCTATTATGGATTCTCAACCTTAAGAACAGAACAATATCATGGACAAATAAGTAAATAAATATTTATTACTAAGATTAAAATAGAGATTTCATTCAATGTAGCATCCAAAGTCAAATCAGTTTACTGAAATATGTATAGACCTTAGTAATGACTTCTTTGGTATTGGGTCACTGCAGAAAGCAGGATTGGGTCTGTAAATAATGTCTTCTAAAGCCAAGGCATAATTTTCTATTGGTGTAAATTCATTTTTCTTTATACATTTAAATCTGCTTCTGTTCGCATACCTCATTGGAGACACTGGATTCCAGTCATTGCCTCTTGCGAAACCCTTTAGTTTCTGATGCTATAAAACCTTCTTTTTATAACAGATCAAGGAGGTCTTCCTTCTTAATGCCCAGGCATACTATATTTTCAAATCAGTTTTTTTTTTTTTAATTTCTGGACAGGATAAACCATTTAATTTGGGTTTTTTAAATTTCTGGACAGGATAAACCATTTAATTTGGGTGCCAGTATCTTAAGCAACATTTTACTGTCGAGATTTATACATAAATTATTGAATATTAATGTGACAGAGATTACTAAGATACTTCAGATGCATATTTTTAATATTTAACATAGTTATGACACATTTAGTCAATACACCATTCATAGTTTCCCTATGGAGAAATAGGTAAATCCTATTATTCAACATGATGTTTCTGCCCTTAACCCTAGTTTGAACTCCTGAAAGAAAGCAGTAGTACCCATTCATTATTTTGCTTCTATTGTCACTGTGAGGTATGATTAAGAATAACCCATTCGATTGGCAGTAGTGAGAAACTGCCAAGGGGGGAGGTGGGATTGGCAGTTGAGGGAAACTGCCGGGGGAGAGGGGCAGGGGAGCATACCTCATCAACAATGGTACATGCATAAAGTCCCAAGCACAGTGCTTGAAATATACATAATTTCACATAATTAAATGTACTCTTCAATAATAACCCTTTTAAATAATGTTATATTGCACAGCCCCAATCACTTAATATGTAGAAGGAAAATTCTGTTTTATAGAGGTTTTGTTTTTATAGGAGAAGTAAAAATAATAATAATTTTATGATTTATAAAATTTCAATTTTTTTTTTTTTTTTTTGAGTTGGAGTCTCACTTGGTTGCCCAGACTGGAGTGCAGTGGCCACTTCCGGCCACCGCAGCCTCGACCTGCTGGGCTCCAGCAATCCTTCCACCTCAGCCTTCCGAGTAGCCGGAATTACAGGCATGTGCTACCACGCCCAGCTGATTTTTTTATTTATAGTAGAGATGAGGTCTCACTGCCCAGGTGGGTCTCGAACCCGCGGGCTCAGGCAATCCACTCACCTCAGCCTCCCAAAGGCGGGGGATTACAGGCTGAGCCACCAAGTCTGGCTAAATTTCAATTTTTAAAATAAGATTCAGGCATGGCACTTAAAGAACTTTGTTAGATTAATTTATGTTACAAATATTTATTGAGTGTCTGCTATGTACTGGCACTATTCTCTGTGCTAACTGCTAGGTTCTGGAGACTACCGCTTGGTCCAGGACCTCTGTCTCATTAATGAGGCGGTGGTCTCTCTCCACCCAGTGGTTCCTAATCCCTATACTCTTTTATTTCAGATACTGCCTCAGACAACACATTTCACTGTCATTGACCTCAAAGATGTTTTCTTTACTAGCCCCTTACACCCAGACTCTTACCCCCTTTTTGCTTTCACTTGGGAGGACCCGGACACGGAACAGGCACAACTTACGTGGATGGTCTTGCTGCGGGGCTTCCAGGACAGCCCCCACCTCTTTGACCAGGCTGTCGCAGCTGACCTAGCTGATTGCCCTCTCCAACCTAGCCACCTCATCCAGTATGAGGATGATCTCTTACTTTGCAGTCCACCTGAGGAGCTGTGGCACACACACACAGCCAACCTTCTCAATTTCCTGGCCTCTAGGGGATACCAGGTGTCCCCCCAGAAGGACCAACTCACACAACCTGAGGTCGTCTACCTTGATGTCTGCCTTATTCCCACCACTAAGGCCCTGACAATGGATCGTCTCCACGCTATACGGCAGCTGTCACCCCCAGAAGATGGTGACCAAATCCTGCCCTTCTTGGGCTTCGTGGGGTACTTCAGGCAATGGATCCCTAACTTCACCCTGTTAGCCAAACCTCTGTATGCAGCCTCCAAGCAAATGCCTACGGGGCCCCTCATCTCCCCTGCTGAGATTTGCAAGGCATTTGTTGCTCTCCGCAACTCCTTCCTGTCTTCACCCGACGCTGTGTCTCCCTAACCCCCCTCAGCCCTTCTGCTTGTTTACAGATAAGTGCCATGGAATAGCTGTGGGGGTCCTAACACACCCAGTGGGCCCCTCCCACCGCCCGGTAGCCTACCTCTCCAAACAGCTCGATATCACTGTTCAGGTGTGGCAACCCTGCCTGCGGGCACCAGCGGCGGCCGCTGTCCTAACCACAAAGGCTCTAAAACTTTCCCTATTCACCATATCACTGTTTTCTTCCCTCACAGACTCCACGAACTGTTGGGGAATCAGGTGCTCTCTCTCCTAAGCCCCTCCAGGATACAGGAGTTCCATTTATTGTTCCTTGACAACCCGGGGGTAACTGTGAAGCCTTCACTACCCCTTAACCTGGCATCCCTGCTCCCTCTCCCCTCCTCTGATGCAGGGCCTACCCACTCTTGCCTGGAGGTGGTGGAGGCCCTGACTCTGCCCAGGGACGGACTCTCAGATCAGCCACTTCAGTCCCCAGACCTCACTCTGTTCGTGGATGGTAGTTCTGTCTGCACCCCACAAGGCCACCGGCAGTGGCCTATACTGTAGTCTCTGATGACTCTGTTCTCGAGGCCCAGCCCCTTCCTCTGGGAACCACTTCCCAAAAAGCGGAGCTTTTTGCTCTTATACAGGCTCTCGAACTATATAAAGGGCAGCGGGTAACCATCTACACCAACTCCCGATATGCCTTCCTTATTGCTCATTCCCATGCCGCCATTTGGAAGGAAAGGGCACACCCATTACCAATGCCAAACTAATTACTAAACTACTCCAAGTCTTGCAGAGCCCATGGGAAGTTGCCATTGTCCACTGTCAAGGCCATGAAGCCTCACAGGATCTGGTGGCAAAGGGCAATGCCTGGGCAGACTCTGTCGCAAGAGGACTAACCCAGGTCACACCTCCATCCCTTCTCTTCTTCCTTTCTCCCTCCCTGTAACCCCAGTACCTCCCCGAAGAACGGCAGTTCCTATTAGACAAGGGGCCATGTCACACAGCAGGACTGGATCATGCTGGGGAATCATGTTGCGCTACCACAAAACCAGGCCTCCCATATTTTAACAGAAGTCCACCACTCTCTGCACATCGGACCTGAGGCCATGTGTTGGTTTCTCTCTCCTATATTCCATCTAACAGGTTTAAAAAGGCTTATCTCTCAGGTTCATGCCATGTGTACAGTCTGTTCTGATGTCACCCGACAGGGAGGATTGCACCCCTCTATTACCACTCACCAAATGAGGGGCCACCTCCCAGCCGAGGACTGGCAAATCGACTTCACCCATATGCCTGTCCACAAAAATTTTGGTGTTGGCTCACTCTAGTGGATACCTTTTCAGGCTGGATCGAAGCCTTCCACACTGCCAAAGAGACGGCTGACATTGTGGCCACAGTCCTTCTGGAACACATCATCCCCAGGTTCAGCCTCCCGGACAACATCCAGACGGACAACCGACCCGCCTTCACCACCAAAGTTGTCCAGCAGATGGCTGCGAGCCTGGAGGTTACCTGGAAACTCTACACCCCTTACTGCCCACAGTCATCAGGAAAGGTAGAAAGAGCAAACGGCATTTTAAAAACACACCTCACCAAGCTCACCCTAGAGGCAGTTACTAAGGGAGCACGCAGAACGAACCCTTCCAACAGTCACTCCTGACAATCCATCAAATCTGGTTTGTATGGTCCTCCAACCGGGGGACTCAGTCCTACTCAAACAACTGTCCCCTCAAGCTCTAACCCCCCGGTGGGTTGGCCCGTTCACGGTGGTCCTCACCACCCTCACAGCTGCCAAATTACTGGGACACTCCTTCTGGTATCATGTCTCCCGTCTCAAATTGGCCCCGGCCATGGGAGCCCCTTGGCAATGTCAACAGGTAGGACCTACCCGTCTTCACCTCACCCAGGGTCCTGCTACTCACTCTAGTCCTGCTGCCTCTCTCACACGCACCATCACTGGATAATGGCTACCACTGGCAGTTTTACATTGAAGAAACAACCCAGTCTCACGGTAAAGTCGTTACTCAGGTGGTGGACACCGGGCTATGCCAGCCCAGGGGGTGCCAGGCACTAGTTACCATCAACCTTTCAGCAAACCGCCTAAAATCCATCAAGCTGGATTGGACCCCAGCCCCAGTCTTCTGCTTCCAATATGATCAGACGGATGCCAGGTGCAACCAGTGGCCTGACAAATACAGGGGATGTCCATACGACTGGTGCAAAATGCACAATGTATACTCCCCCACAGAAAAAAATTCCCCTTACATCATTCCTGGTCCCTGGCACCCCTGGTGGGTGCAGGGAGTTACTGGAGCTGTTTATACCTGGTGGAGAGACTCCAGACCATCAGGTAAAATCCGCATTTTCCGAACATACTGCCTTGTTTTTCCTCCCCCTAACAAAATCCCCAGCCTTATTGCAGAAGCAGAAACTTCTTTGACTAACCAACTTCCCCCCAGCCCTGACTGCCCTTCTCCGTTCTCTTGGCTCCGTCTAATACAAGAAGGTATCTCATTACCAACCACTCTTCTGTTGGGAATGTAAGTAACTGCTTCCTTTGCGCCACCCTAGACCACTTCCCTTTGGTAGCAGTTCCTTTCACACAACTGTTTAATGCCTCCAATGTGCCAAATAACCAACCTCTTTCAATCCCTGGAGTTCCTTTGTTCAGGCCTCTCAGTAACCTCTCTAATACCTGTTATGGCAGCTCCTGCACATGCAGCATCTCCAGACCTGTGCCATCTACTCTGTCTGCTCCAAAGAGTAGGTTCTTTTGGTGTAACGGCACCCTCTTCAAATCTATTAATAATTCTTACCCTTGTTGCTATCCGGTAACGCTGGTGCCGCAGCTTACATTCTATTCTGAGGAAGAACTCTTACTCAAAGTCCTTCCTGCTTCCAGTCGCGCCCGCCATGCGGCATTTCTCTCCCCCATGCTCGGTCTCACACTTGCCACGTCCTTGGCGGCTGGAGGGTTGGGCAGGAGAGCACTGGGACACAGCCTCCTTTCTTCCCAAAAACTGGAAGAAAGGCTCCAAGCCGCTCTGGAAGCATCCGCAAGCTCCCTGGCATCCCTGCAGCAGCAAATAACCTCTCTAGCCGGGTTATTTTTACAGAACCGCAGAGCCCTTGATCTCCTCACAGCCGGTCAGGGAGGAACCTGCATGCTTCTCCAGGAAGAATGCTGTTTCTACATTAATGAGACAGGGCTGGTAGAGGAAAATGTCAACGTCCTCCAAAAGCTGGAAGATGAACTTCGCCAAAAAAAAAAAAAACCGCTGAATCGCCCTTCTCTGCCTGGTGGAACTCGGGCATTGCCCAATGGGTCATGCCATTCTTGGAACCTGTTCTACTTATCTGTCTTTTACTTATGGTCGCACCCTGTCTGTTTAATTTTTTGCAGTCTCGCATGAAGGAAATTTCCCGTGTTGCAGTTAATCAGCTACTCCTGCACCCCTATCCGTATGCTCCACTTCCCTCCAAGCCACCCATCCCAGCCTCCCCTAAAACTACGCCCCCTTTCAGCTTGAAGCAGCCAGATTGAGTCAGCGCCCCTTATACCAAAGAGGTCAGGATGTTAGGTTCGGAGGGAAGCAGCACTCACCTAACCCCATCTACCCTTCCACCCACCTACCCGCTTCCTCTCTGCCCATCGCCCCAAGCCCACATCTGTATATATCGCTTGTAACCTTCTGGAACCTGCCGCCAGCTGCCGAGAAGGGCCAGACAGGAACTTTCCAGCCCACACCAGATGTGACGCGTTGTCTCCCTGCTTCGCTATCGCCCCCGACACCCTCCCGAATACACCACCCTTAAAAACCCAAGCTGCCCCTCCTTGGGTGCGACTTCCCTGGCCCATCTTCCTGGACCACGGGACCTCACCCAGGAGTTTCTCCCCCAATAAACGCTCGGTTTACACCAGCCCTTTGTCCTTTATCTCTTTCAGTATGTCCAAACGTTACACTAACAAATTAAAACCTTTGTTTTTATGTAGCTTTACACTTTAGTGGGTTTGGGGTCTGATGTTAAAGGCTTTGGAAGGGACAAAGTGAACGATGTCAGGTTCTCTTAGATTAACACACACAGGCTTTTCTTCCCTCTTCACCCTGTTGAAAGCTTCAGATCACTGACACTACCTCCCCTGAAGGTTGGAATATGTAAGCTTTTAAAAATAGATGTATATTTGAGTTTTTATTTACATAAAAGGGAGCAAATTACTCGTAAAATTCTATGTCATTACCAGTGACTGGAGCTAGAATAGTCTAGGGAGTCCCTAAAGAAGAAGTTATGAAATTAGGAGCTAGTAGGTCACTTGAAAATAAGTTAATACGATTAAAGTAATTTTAAATTTAAAAGTAAAGATTACAAAGAAGAAAAGCTTAAGAAAAAAAACTCTGTCTTTTAAAATTGTGTATATATATTGGCACCATCTATGAGGTGAAAAGAAAAAAAACTGTATATAAGATTTTACTTAAGATAGCATCTCAAGTTGCAAGTAGACATAACAAAACTTTATTTTTATGATTAAAGAGAAATATGAATTAGCAACTGAACTAGCTGAGCCAACATTAGAGGCAGAATCATGATTAGTATATAAATTAGCAAAGGTACCATCTCTGAGTGGTTAAATCTCAGAAGGGCTCCCCTTTCCTCATATTGACATAATAATAAATTTGGATTCATGAGAGATTTCAGTCCCCAAGTGCTCCTTCTTCAAGGGCCCTTGTTCAGGAATTCACCTGGAAAACAAACTTTGCAGCAGCCCTGATTGCTGTTAATGGTAGAGGAGAAAGAAAACAGTTCAAAAGAGGATCCTCAGAAATATGACAAATTAAAGTTATCAGTAATGAAGCAGTCAAATACTGGAAAATATCTAATCATTCTACAAAGTTGAAAAAAATACATAGCTCTTTCAATAAAGAAGGTGATGACAGGGTGACTCTGGTTGAAGAAATAAATACAAGTTGTCCACTGTGCTTACAGCTCAAATGTTCATTCATAGAATAAGGGACAGATGTCAGATTCCCTTATGATTACCAGACATAAGTCCTTCTGGTTCCCATCAAAAGCCTCTAACTGCTAAGTTATTCTTTGGCATCCAGCCCTCAGGAAACACTTTGTGTTAACATTACTTCCCCCCCTTAATACTATAAAAAATGCATTCAAATAATAATGTAATTTACATGTAAGACAGTCTTACAAAAAATGTTTAAAGGAAGGATACACTCAATATCCTATAAAATTACTTAAGATGCATGTTTTTCTGACAGCTTAGTATTGATACGTCATACATGCTGCATCTCATAAATAAGAATGCCCAGAAACTCTGAATTGGATGCGAATAATCAACTTGTAATAGAAAGCCTGGCTGTGTGTATGTATGAGTAAATGCATGAGAAAAAAACATATATATATATACACACACTATATATACATACAGTCTTATAGACACTATATATACATTACAGGCATACATATATGCATGTATATTTTGGAAGCTGGAGAGGAAGACTAAAAGCTATATTTACTTTTTTTTAACTCTAGATTGTACATGCCTTGACTTCCCCTGTGAAATGAGAATATAAACCGTCAAATTCTACTGTTTCTCTCTGTTGCAAGTTTGGTTTCCCTAGAAGTAGATGATGAAATAGAATTTGAAGTCATATTAATCTGCTCTAGCAAAAATACCATATCTGCTACAGTAGCTGGACTTTTGATTATTAATTTAATTGAGCTTGTGGTAGACTACAGATACTTTCCAGAGAAAAGTACCTGTTTCTGTAAGGAAGATTCTGGTGAAGTAAACATAGATATGATGAAGAAAATCACAACTGCATTCTTTAGATCCTTAAAAGCACTAACTTCCACTCCTCAACCTCATCCCCTAGGATGCAATATTGGTTTTAATTTACGGACTGGATAAGGAGAGAATTTCAAAGGCTTCAATTTGACCTTTCCCACTGTGATAGCTACTACAGGCTAAGGGTCTAAGGTGGGAGTTGCACTATCTTCTGCAAACAATATCAATTCCAATTATACATTTGGGGACTGAAGGGATTACCACTGGATAGCTAGTGGACAAACTGGATTCACTTTAAGTCATAATTTTTCTTAACTTCATCCATTACCTGGACCCCATATGCCCTCACTCTAACAGGAGGGTAATAATATTGCTTCAGCTCTCTGGATATAAATATCAGTTTAGATTAAATACACAACAGTCCTCAAAATGTCTAAGTATTCTCTTTTTTCCGATGAGCAATTGTCTGAATAAAAAACTATTGATTCCTTTGAGGAAAGCTGGGAGAAACATTACTATGTAAAGCTGCTGTGGTATTGCAGGGTCTTTTCCTCTCTGGGCACAGCTTCTTCTTTAGTCCATGGTTTTTAGTACTGAAAACTAGCCCATGTTTGGAAACTAGACAGTGAATTTTGACTTTTAATTGGAAGACTGCTCTCAACTTCCCAGTAAACTCTCTTTGGTTCCATCTGCTGTACAAGCTAAGTAAGACCCTGGCAGCTGACAATCTATTCTGCTTTAGGGAAGCTGCATTCTGTTAACCATCTGTATAACTCTCTACAGATCAGCCCACTTGGCTGCTACTTGATTCTGAGGCTTATTATAATAATTACGGACCTCTGGCATATTGTAGTACAGTGCCAATATTTGGCCTCCATTGTTTCAGAGTTCTGTTGTCTCCACTTTCTCAATGCACCAAGGTCTGTAATAGCCTGTCCTGCCATCAGCCCTTATCAAAAGGGAGTATAGTGATGTAGTGGAAGGTCTTCTGGCCATACATAGTATGTCTCTCCCCACGTGTCCACTTTCTTCCATGCCAATTCTGACATGACAGCTTCCTAAGGGTTATTGTTGACTACATGTTAGTATTAAATTTGCATCATCTAGGGTTCTTCTAAGGTGTTACAACATATGTCAAGAGAGAGCTTCCAAGACAATAAACTATCCCCTATCCTGATTTATGTCATAACCGCATTGATCTAGCAACATCAAATCCAGTCCCACTTGTATTCATCCAGCTTCTGCTAGTATATGCTAGCTAGTTCTTAAGACCCTTTAGGATTTATAATCCCTCTCCAGTCTCATCAGTCTCAAAACATCCCCAGCTGGGCGATGCTGCAAATTAATCCTAGTTATAGGACACAGTCAGGAAGGGACATAGAGATATGTCTTGAAGAGGACATATGTTGCCTCTTGGGGGAGAAGCTTCTGCATTGTCTTCCTTCAAGGGAGGTTGGGTCATGCAATTAGGTGTAGACATAGTCAATTAGGACAATAAGTCAAACTGAAAGAATCAGTCCAGTTTTTATTCATCTGCCACAATAGTGTAAGCAAGAGGACTGAGAAAGAATAGGACATACCATCATGGACTCAAACAAGCTGGACTTTGAGGGACTGTAATCATAGTCCATTAATCTAAGGTAACAGCATATGAGATCCACAAACAAAATCACCCCAAGAAGGATGACCAGGCCTGACCTAATCATAGTGTAATCCTTAACCACTACTAATCCAAGCAAAGATATCCCATAGCTGATTGGGGTCTATTCTAGAGAGCCAGAAGGTTCCTATCTAACTCTCATGATGTGCTGCTCTACTTTGCTGGTTTTGTTGATCCAGGTGCAACACAGGTATTGGCAGCTACCCACCCCTCCTCGTCTGGCTAACCAAAAGGCCTATGCAGTTATCCAACACTGTTGACACTTAGATTCTAGATTACTATTTTGTGCCTTCAATGTGTATCATTAATAACTTTAGCAAGGGTCAAGAGCAGTATTCACACAACTTTTCTAATTGGATGACTCAAACAGTGGGAAAAACTGCATCTGTGTTGGGCGGGGGCAAGTGTAGGAGAGAAAAAGTTCACCACAATTGTGACCAAAATTGCCTGAATGGCAGAGCTCATGTCACCTCCTCCAGATATTTTAGTTGCCCCAATCTTTGCTAGAAGTGAGTTGACATTTAGGGAAGTGTTTCACCCTGTGAAGTCAAAGTCCAGTTATGACAAGGCATTGAATCCAGATTAACAAGTTTGGAGTACTTGTTCCAGAAAGGCTCATGATTAGAGAAATGTCCTTCTAACCAAATGTTTATCTGTGGGATCAAATAGTAGATGACATAGCTCATCAAATTCACAATGATGGAGCCTGTCTGGGACAAGTGTGCCAATAAGTTCAATGAGGCAAGATTCACACAGGTTATTCTGTGAGACAGATAAATAGAAGTTAAATGCATTCTCTCTCCACAGCCCATGTATATTCTCTTGTGTCTGAAGATGCACACATCCTGCCCACTGGGGAGACAATTTCTCATAGACTGCAACTTAAACAACCTGCCTTATAAACAGGCAAGGATAGCACCATTTATCCCACCATCAAGGCAGTAAAAAGCTTCTGGTTTGGATCCTCTTGTAGTACAGTATAATTTATATTTTATTTGCTGATAGCCATCATGTGGGCTATATGGAGAAAAGTAGCAGGCCCATCTTAAAAAAAAAAAATTGAACCAGAGACCTCAAATTGATGGTCATTATCTTCAAAGTTCTTGTGAGCAAAAAAGAAAAGGAAAAGAAAAAAAAATCCTTCTTTATACAATAAAGAAGGAGATTACTTTCTTTCACCCCCCTTGCCATTTCATAACCATACTAAACCCTAATATCCCACTGATTTGATTCTTTGGTGAAGAGTTAAGGAAATAAAAAGGGAATTGCAGAGTCCCCAGTGGAGACCAAGGTGTCAATAATTATAAAAGAAAAATGTACAATTTAAGGAATGGGGTAGACAGCTTAATCAGAGATACAACATAAATGAGAAGAATTCTTTTGGGAATTGCTGAATTAAGACCTCAGACGTGTCTTAGACCATGTGTAGACCATGCTGTGGTTACCTTATCTACTCCTAGCTACCACTTAAGTCTGTCCTTTAATTTACCATTAAAATATCCAACCACCCTTGCAGTTTGTGGGACACATGGAACATGGAGAGTCATCGCAAGTCTCAATTGTATGGACTCATTCATATGTAGCCTAAGTCATCCAGGAAAGGGTATCCACTTACCAGTCTTTTGCTGTTCTTTAAGCTGGTCAATCTTTGCTGTCTTGGCATGGCTGCTTTTGCCATGCCTGGAAATTTGTCAGTTAAGTTTCAAGTCATGCCATGAACTGATTGACCTGACCTCATGAGGAAGTTTAACTGGGCACAGTAACTAGCGGGAGCAGTATGAGCAAACCTAGAATTGAAGACTGGTAATTGGTCTCATCATCTGCTGTTCCCAGTCACTCATTGTAGAGCTGAGAGACAAACAGATTGGCTCACAGGGCCACTATATCCTCTATAAGGATGATTCAAGCATATTTTTCAGAGGCAGGAAACACATCACATGAGAGCCAAAATTTCAGACCCAAAGGAGTATCCAGCTATTGAAGAAGAGTGTCTCACATATTTATGCTCTCTTTCTGTTCCCTGCCCCTTTCCTCTTCCTCCTTAAGTAAAGTGGCATCTATCAGGGCACACTGAAGGAGGGAGTCTGTAGTAACACACCCCACAAAATATCCCCTCTCCCTCATTAACTTTAGCAAGATTATCTTTTTCACTGTGGAAGTGAACAACCAATTCTTTAAGTTTTTTTCTGGGCTCTGGGCAAAGCAATTCTAAAAAGATCTACACTCTTTTTTAATGAAGGCACAAATTTAAATAACTTGCTGTGTCATAGGACATCCACTGACACCAGGGATCTGCATAGAGATAACCATAGTCATTGGACACAAGAAGGTTCCTAACAGTTTTTGATCCCATTGTAGGAGGACCATGAGCAGTAGCTAGAAACTGATTTCCCAGCTTTCTTTGAGCCTGTGGTTGGATTTGTAATTTGACCCACTAGATGAGCTCGGCTGTGGAGTTAGCAGCTGAAGAGAAGACCAGTGGATCTCCTCAGAACTGAAAAGTTTCTGTAACTACCCACTAGCACTCCCCAGACTCATTGGCATGACTGGCAAAATGTCCAATGGGATACTCAGGTTTTCCCTCTTCCAGAATGACATTGTGTATAACCGAACACGCTGCTTACTATGCCAGTTTTGTTATGGAATTAGTTGTTGAGGTGATCAAGTAGGACAATGAGCAAAATTGAAAGTAAAAATCAAAACTGCACTCATTTATTGTAACCGTGCAAGCAAGAGGGGGAAAAAAAGGCTCCTAGTGTTGAATTTTTTTCCCACCGAATGGCAGCAGGTAACAGTTGGATGCAGTGCAGACAGGGAGTAAGGAATCATCCCACTGTCAAGGAGGCTTGAGCAAAAGACTTACTTCTTTAGGAACTCATGAGGCAGGGAGGGAGAAAGGGAAGGACTAGGAGTAAAAAGGTACATAGCCAATGTGAAGAAAAATGTCTGCCAAGGTCCCCTCCTCCTACCCCATTATAAGGAGATCTTAGTGGAGGCACCTCTTTTCAAATGCAGATATGAGTATTAGCATGGTTGACTCAGGGTGCTTGAGCTCCTGACTGTAACTGTCTCCAGAAAACTGTGATATTCTGTACTGGCTATGTACCAAGTTTGAGATAGGGAGGTAGTTTCCCCTAATGAAGCCTACCAGGCAGAGCTTTGTAACTGACTTCAGTTGGTCCTGAAAAATCACACATACATAGAATTTTTGCCTAGAACTGGATTCCTCAGAGCATGCTGGTTCTTATTCAAGAAGGGTGGGCTTTTCTGCAGGTCCAGAAGGCTCAGAGGATTCTAAGGTAACAAAACATTTGAGAACCCCTCACAGAAATTCTATCCCATGTTATTAGGGTTCTAGGTTTTCCCAATCTAGGTCCCTCAACTTAACAAAAGAAACCTACCTTCGTTAGGTATTCATTGCCTTTTCTTTTCTTTTCTTTTCTTTTTTCATTGAAGATTTTTTTCTTTTCTTTTTATTTTTAATGTAAAGATGTGGGATACAATTCAGGGTTAGGTATACAAACATTGATCATGCAGGTACTCCTGTAAATGAGGTAAGCCCCTCCCTGCCCTAGCAGTTTTCCTCAACTGCCAATCCCCACCCCCCCGCCCCACCAACAGTTTCCCACTACTGCCAATCGCTTTCTTGTTCAAGAGCCTCTTATGGGTCATTCATTCTGTTAAGTCCTAGGATTGGTCCTTAGCTTTCTTCACTTCATTGCTTATGAAGATAAGCACTTCACTGATACAACCAATAACACCTTCTGACTTTCAACAACATCACCTCTCAGAAGTCTAATATATCACATCCACAAGAACATCTTCTTCCACTGGACTATCATCACAATTTACCACTGGCGAGAGTCAAAGAGTTATATTGTGTCAGGGGCTGTGTGTACTATCAGTGATGAGGTCTTCATTGCCAAAGAGACTGTGACTGATCCAACTCCAAAATCACTACCTATCGTTTGGCTGCCTGGGCCACACCTGGTATTAACTGTAACAAAACGGGTTCTCCAGAAGTAGATGCTAAGATAGAGTTTAGGGTGCAAGATATTTATTGAGGATTAACATCTGTGAAAGGAAGGGGAAAGAAGTAACATTTTACAGAAAAAGACTGAGCTATGATGCAGTTGAAACAGACCATGAAGTTGTTGACGGTTGAAGACTATCTACTGATGGCATTCTCCACATCTGGGCAGCAAAGGGATATGGATAGTATACCAGCTTGTCTATCATATTCTTCTCCCTATAGTTTAATTCCTTGAAAAGAGGCCCAACAGACACATCCAATGCCATGAAGATATATCACTTCAGTCATTCACAGGAGGCAACATGATATGAGACATGAAATCAGACACACCTGGGTTCACATCTCAGCATTGCCTTTTAAAAAGCAACGTGACTTTGAGCAAGAGTCAACCGCCTTAAAACTTAGTTTTCTCATCTAAAAATGTAGATTGAATAGTTTCCATATAGTTCAGTAACTATGTAATAAAATTAAAGTTGATACACATGTTAATTTCTTTTCCCACATTTTCCATTTTTCTTCATTTATTCACTTTTCCCATATATTTTTGTGAGCTTGCTTGCTGATTTTGGTATGAATTATTTTTCGTTTTTATTTTTCTTGCAAAGCAATTTATTTCTCATCACAAAATACAAGAAAGGAGCCAGGTCAGCACTTATCACCCTCTGGCTGCATGTCTTCCCAGCCTACGTCTGTAAATCCCCTTTGAACACAGCAAGCATATAGCGCCCCTGTGAGCGTTTCTCCCATTCTAACAGCTGCAGAGTATAGCATGACCAGGCGCCCTATCCACAGGGGGGGCTCCCTCCAACTAGCGTTCCAGCTGGCTTAGTTAGGTTAATATGGAATCTGAAGCAGTCATTCTGATTTTCTACAACTCTCCTAAACAAATGGGTCAGTCGGTCAGAAAAGCTGTCAGCACACTCAAGTTGTTCCAAGTAGTCTTATACAAAGGCAGTGACTAAAGTCCTTTCCTTGTCCCCAGTTTTCTAAGTCCCAGGCTGCCTGGGGCACCTGGACTGCCGCCTCTGGGTCCCCCACATCCCAGGAAGATGATGGAGGAAGGGCAGGCCAGGCCAAGCTTGTGGAATCAACAGTCTTTATTGGGCTCAGACCAGGAGGCCATGGGTCTTGAGGACCTCTGTGTATTTGCCAGTCTTCTTCTCCACGTTCTTTTCAGCCTGCTTCCATAGCCTCATGAGCTCTTTCTTCTTCCGGTAGTGGATCTTGGGCTTCTCCTTCCTCTTCTCCTCCAGGGTGGCTGTCACCGTCTGGTACTTCCAGCCAACTTCATGAGCCAGGTGCCCCAGATAGGCAAACTTCCTCATAGGCTTCAAACGCACAACCTTGAGTGCAACAAGAACCACCATCCGCTTTTTCATGTCATAGGGTGGCAGGATTCCGTCAAACACCTTGAGGCGGTCCAGGGCAGCCTGGCCTCGCTTGGTCTGGGGGCAGCATGCCTCGCAGTCCGCCAGAAGATGCAACTGGGGGCCCGGAAATGGTAGGGGCCTCTGGGAGGGTTGGTGTTCATCTGCTTGTGGAGGAAGGCCAGGTACTTTAACTTGTTCCTGTAGAAATTGCCAGAAATGTTGATGCCCTTGCAGCGCACGGCCACTATCTTCCAGCCCAGCAGTACCTGCTTGGCCATGATGGCTGCCAGGTGGCCCAGGAGATGGCCTCAGTCATCTAGCACCAGGAACTGCCCCTCTGCCATCTTCGGCAGCCGCCTGGGAAAGCAAATTGTTTTTAATTATACTGTTACAACCTTAATATCATCTCAAAAAGCACTTTATAAACTCTAAGTTTCACAAAAAATATAGGAATATTTTTGCTTATTTTTGTGCAGAATCTACATGATACAGCATGAGAGTGCAAAATTTCTGGTTACATAGTCTGATGAAATGAACCAAATATGTATCAATGCATGATGTTTAATTTGCTTAGGACAAGTGTCCACATTTCCAAATGTAAGTAAAACTCTGACATGCCTGGATCACAGTAGAGTTTTAAGAAATAAATAATGCAAGTGAGAGAAAATATCATCATTATCATAATTATGATAACCTCCCAAATGTGTTTCTCAATATCCTATTCCGTTCAGCGCACAGAAGCTAAATACATTTTCTAAAAGCAGAACTCAAATTATATCATTTCTCTGCTAATAATTCATCAGTAGCACCCTTTGCCTCTCAAATAAAGGTCATGCTTCTTAGCCTGGCATTTAGAGCTCTCCCAATTTTAAAGGTTTGTCATCGTTATTCATGAAAACAAGTGACAAGTACTACTGGCAAACTGCACACGTTTTTAAAATAATAATCAAATTAGAGAAGTGATACGTGCTTTTTGTAACAAGGCAACCAACACAATACAAAAATTTACAACAGCTAAGCTAACCATTTTTCCTTCTATCTTACCATTCCAACCACTTGAAGTGACCAGTATTAACAACTTTGTGAGCATGAAGTCACACTAGTCTTCTTCCTTAGAGAAAGATATACAAGCCCATATGCAAACACAGAGGGGTTTTGTTTCTCTGCATTTTTTCCTTTTTATTTCAAGATAATTTTTTATGTAAAAATATTTAAAATTTGCATTATTCACTTTGCAAAATGTCGATGAGTACTCAGACAGGTAAAGGGCTTATAGGTCATTAATCTGGTCTTTACAACAAGAAACAATGAAGTAAAATTAAAACTAGTGACTTTTTAAAACTCATCAGAGAACTGAGGTTTCAGGGCAAATTGCATCCCAGAAATGAAAAAGGACAGACATATCCAGAGAGATACAGCAACTGCAATCTGCTTTCCTGAAACAAAAGCTCCTGGACCCATTAAGTGGTAGAAACATTCAAATAGTAATTTTGATGAAATGCTGGATACTGAGGAGCCTAACTTGAGAGTGAGAAACTAACTCCTGGGGCCTCAGTCTCAGAGACATCCATCATAATTTCATTGGTTTTCTCTTTAGAAACCCACCAGGTTCTCAGGAATCTGAGAAAAATTCCCCCTGAAACTTGGATCTACATTAAACGGACAGAATTATCAAGAAAGGAATAAATAAGGGTAAGATAAAATCTTGCATTTTTCTTATCCATAGTTGATCTAAAAGATAACTCTTGGTTTAAAGCAATTGATGTTAAAATATAATGAATGATTATAGTAGATGAATAAGTAACAAAATTACACAAATGAGTTGGAGGAATTTGGAATGCATATGAAGCAGAATAGTGTTATTTAAAGGGATATTCCATGAGTCAAAAATATGTCATCTAATTTCTGGGGCAACCACTGAACATTTTCACACAAAAAATATATAAATGATATGCAAGGGAAGGAGATAAAATAGAATCATAAAATGTTCAAATAAAGCCAGAGAAGGTAGAAAGGAAGGAATGAAGAAGCAAAGAGAAAATTCAATGAGTAGAAAAGTTACAAAGATGGTACATATAAATCCAACCATATGAATAATCATTTTAAATGTTCATGGTCCACACATATCTATTTAAAAAAAGATTGAGTAGAAAAATTTTTTAAATGTCTACAAGAAGATCACTTAAACATAAAGATTTTGGTAGGTTCAAAGTATAAGAATGAAGAATGCCATACCATGCTAACACTAGTGAAAAGAAAGCTGGAGTAACTATATTAATTACAGACAAGGAGGACTTCAGAATAAGAAATACTATAATGGATAAAATGGTCACTCTCCAAGAAGATATAATCTCAAATATACTTGCACTTACAACAGAGTTAAAATATTATGAGGCAAAAACAGGTAAACTCAAATAAGAAATAGACAAATCCAGTATTATATTTGGAGACATCAACACACATAATTCTTTTAATAACTGATAGATCCAGCAGGCAGAAACATCAAAAATATAAATATCAACTTGATTTCATTGGCATTTATAGAATATTCCATTCAAAAGCAGCAAAATGCACATTCTTCTAAAAAAAATCAATTGCTTCTCAACAGTCAGTTGATATAAAAGAAATTTGATACAGAACGGACTGTATAAACTGAATATTCCACATGGTTTAAAAGAAATGGGTTCATATCTTTCAAACTGAATGTCTCTTCCAATTTTCTGTACACCTGCATTAATTTTCATTTTCCCCTTCCTCCACCAACCTATTATAAGCAAACCACCTGGTATATATTTTTCTGTGTTTTTCTCCATGTGCTTATAGCCATATAAAAGTACATATTTACTTATACATAAACATGTGTACATATGTATATGCACCTGTACATGGCAAAGTGTCATTGTTTTCTTTACAAAAAATTAACATATTAAACTTTTCTCTACATTTTTATATCTCTCCCCATAATATTTGAGAAAATTCTACCATATAATGTGCAGAAATTCTCATCTTGCATAATTTCTTGGATCATCTCCTTATTTATTTTTATTTTTTATTTTGTTTTTAGTTTTTTGTTCTCAAAAGCAACAATTCTAGAAAAATTATCGAAAATGTAATCTTTTTAGGTTGTGTTTTTATTTATGTAAGATACATTCCTAGGAATGGAGTTACTTGATAGAAGATCATACATTTTTAAAATAGATATTACTAAATTGTTTTCCATGAAAGAAAAAATTAAGAAAAGTCTTTCACTAATGATAAATAATAGAATAATTTTACACATATTCTCTAGAAATAGGTTTTAGAGTTTATTTTAATTCTGGCAGCTTAATAAAATAAAGTAATATTCATTTTTGCTTTGATATTCATTTATTTGTCTAGTGAGCTTAATTACCTCTTAACTACTATGATTTTTGATAGCCATATAGAATTACTCATCTGTTAATTTCTTATTTCCATCCTCTGTATATTTTTTATATTTAAAAATTTAAAAATCTATTTAAAATATTTAAAAACATATGTAATTATTAAATTAATTATAAAGTAATTGAAATCTATTAAATAAAAAATAGTTTCAAATATTTAAAATTTGCAACAATTTCCACTGAAAACTGGAACAAGACAAGAATGCCCACTCTCTCCCCTCCTGTTCAACATAGTTTTGGAAGTACTGGCTAGAGCAATCAGAGAAGAGAAGGCAATCAGGTATCCAGGCAGGAAAAGAAGAAGTCAAGTTATCTCTCTTTGCAGATGACATGATTGCATACCTTGAAAACCCAAAAGAATCTGCCAAAAACCTCCTGGCACTGATAAAGGACTTTGAAGTCTCAGGGTATAAAATAAATGTACAAAAGACAATCACATTTCTATACACCAATAATAAACAAACAGAAACACAAATAAAGAGCACAAATTCATTTATAATAGCCACACAAAAAATGAAATACCTTGGCGTCTACCTAACCAGAGATGTAAAAGAACTTTACAATGAAAACTACAAAACACTGCTCAAAGAAATCAAAGATGACAAAAACAAGTGGAAAAAAATACCATGCTCATGGATTGAAAGAAGCAACATTGGTAAGATGTCCATTTTACCTAAGGCAAACTACAGATTTAATGCAATACCCATCAAATTATCAGCAACATTCTTCTCAGATCTAGAAAAAACAATACAGGAATTTATATGGAAACATAAACGACCAAAAATAGCCAAAACAATCCTCAGCAAAAGAAAACAAAGCAGGAAGTATCACACTACCAGACTTTAAACTATACTATAAAGCTATAATAGTCAAAATAGCCTGGTATTGGTACAAGAATCAGGCATATAGACCAATGGAATAGAACTGAGATTCCAGAAACAACCTCAATTTCTCAAACAGCTCATCTTCGACAAAGCCTCTACCACCCACCACTGGGGAAAGAAGAACCTATTCAGTAAATGGTGCTGGGAAAACTGGATGACCACATGCAGAAGATTAAAACAGGACTCCTATCTATCCCCATATATAGAAATTAACTCTAAATGGATCAGAGACCTAAATGTAAAACCTCAAACCATAAGAACCTTAGAAAATGCAGGACACACCCTTATGGAAGTTGGAACTAGCATCCAATTCCTGAGCAAAACCCAAAATGCACAAGCCATAAGAGATAAGATAGACAAGTGGGACCTCACTAAACTGATAAGCTTCTGCAAAGCCAAAGAAACTATCAAGAGAGCAGGGAGACAGCCCACAGACTGGGGAAAAGTATTTGCCAACTCCATATGTGACAAAGGCCTAACATCAAGGATCTACAAGGAACTCAAATGTGCTGAAAAGAAAAAAAACAACCCCATTACAAAGTGAGCAAAAGATATGAACAGACACTTCTCAAAAGAAGACAAATGAGCGGCCAACAGATACATGAAGAAATGTTCAACCTCACTAGTCATCAAGGAAATGCAAATTAAAACTACACTGAGATGTCACCTATCTCCAGTCAGAATGGCCATCATCAATAACTCAAAAATAACAGATGCAGGAGAGGATGTGGTGAAAATGGAACACTTCTACACTGTTGGTGAGAGTGTAAACTAGTATAGCCTCTGTGGAAATCTGTGTGGCGATTCCTAAAACTCCTAAAAATTGACCTTCCATATGATCCCGCAATCCCCCTACTGGGAATATACCTGGAAGAACTCAGGTCACTCTATAAAAAAGATACCTGCACATGTTTGTTTATCGCAGCATTGTTCACAATAGCAAGAACATGGAACCAACCGTGCTGCCCATCAAAAGAGGACTGGATAACAATATGTGGTACATATATACAATGGAATATTACTCAGCCATAAAGCAGAACAAAATCATGAACTTCACAGCAATGTGGATGGAATTAAAGTTTATAATACTGAGTGATCTCTCACAGAAACAAAGAGATGAGTATCACATGTTCTCACTCATAAATGGACCTTGAACAACTACTGTATTACAGTAGGAAAGGGGTTGAAAGTAGTGGCAAACTGCAGGGAAGAAGTGTGGGGTGGGTAGCCGGGATTGACGGTAGACATTATCCACCTGGGGAAGGGGGGGGCACACCTCATCAATAAGGGTACTTGCACAATGAACATTTGTATACTTACCCTGAATTGTACCCCACAATTTCAAAATAAAAATTAAAAGAGAAAAAAAATACATTTTATTTTCTTAAAAGTTTGTTTTAGAATTCTTTAGATTCTCTTTTTGTCTAATCATTTTCTGTTTCCATGTCAATACATTATTCATCTATTATGGTGGTTTTATAGTTTGTTCTGGTTTTTTTTCTTTATTTTATTTTATTTATTTATTTAGTTATTTTTTTTTTTTGAGTTGGAGTCTCACTCTGTCGCCCAGACTGGAGTGCAGTGGCCGCTCCCGGCCACCGCAGCCTCGGCCTGCTGGGCTCCAGCGATCCTTCCACCTCAGCCTTCCGAGTAGCCGGAATTACAGGCATGCACCACCACACCCGGCTGATTTTTTGGTTTATTGTAGAGATGAGGTCTCGCTGCCCAGGCGGGTCTCGAACCCGCGGGCTCAGGCAATTCACTCACCTCAGCCTCCCAAAGGCGCAGGATTACAGGCTGAGCCACCGAACCCGGCTTTTCTTTATTTTAATAATTTACTCTCTTTTACATTTAATGTTGCATATAAAGTTTAGAATAAGTTATTGAGTTTTTTTTCAAAAATTATATTACAATTCAAATTGTAGTTGCATTAGATTTCTAACAACTTTAAAAGAGTTGTCACTTTCATAATGTTAAATTTTCCCACTCAGGATCATTATATGATTTTCCATGGGATTCATTTGCTTCAGTGAGATTTTGTAGTTTCTTCATTATATTTCTTATCTGCTTTGTTAAATTGATTCCTAAGCATTTTATGGATCTTATTTGTTTGTATTAAGAATGGTGTTTTTTCCTAATTCTCCTTGTTACTAATTCCTAACAGACATAAGTTAGGAATTATTATTTTTCTATTTATCTTTTATACTATGTTTCCCCAATTTTTCTTCTAAGTTAAGCAATTTTTTTTTCAGAGTAGCTTAAGTTTTGTGGTTACATAATAACCTAATCAGCAAAAATAATTTTATGTTTCTTTTCACAAAATTTATTATCTGGTTTTTTAATCTTATTAAATACTTTAATTATGGCACTAACAGGTAGTTCCTTCTGGCTTTTAATGAAAATTGAAATAGCATTTATTAATATTTCACAATTTATATTTACATTTGTGTTTGGATTTTATTAGTCTGTATCATATTTAAGAAATTTTGTTATACTCCAGTTTATTTAAAGTTCACTTTAGGCATGGTTCTTTAATTTGTTTTCAAATATATTTGAAGCCTTTTAGTTTTAAAAAGGCTAAATTTTCCTCTAATTTGTTGAGTAAATGAATTATATGGATAGATTGATCAATATCAAATAATATCAGCATTTCTAGTATAAACTATATTGGGGCCCGGTACAATCCTCTGAAACAATGATGGTTCTATTTGGCAATATATATTTTTTAGAAAATTTACTTTTATAATAATAAATGAGGTGGTATTATCTTTATAGGCTTTGATACTAAAGTTATAATGGCTTCATAAAATGGATTGTGAGAGTGTACATTTCCTATGATCTGTAATAAGTTAGATAGCATTAGATCATCTTTTATTTATATGTTAGTTTTCATTTTTAAAAATATCTTCTTAATAACTATTTTGATCTTTTTTTTCCCCAGCAATTAGCCTATCAAGTTTTTCACTTCTCTTAGATTGACTTTGTTAATTATATTCTGCTGGGACATAATCTATTTCCCACAGGTTTTCAAATTTTTGTTATAGTATCATATAACATTTTTATAGTTCTTGGCATAACTTCTATATATGTATTGTGATTTGTATTCTGAGACTATCTTGAAATATTAAAATTGATTAACATTACTATAAACATCTCTGAGTTGCTTGCAAATCAGAAAAGACAGAAAAATTTGTTAAAGTGTTACCATTTTATGTCTTATGAACATAAATTTTTAGAGAACTCAAAGAGGTATATTCGGTCCTTGCTGCTAACTTTTTTCTGGGAAAAATATTTCTGTTTAAAATCCTTTAATTAGAAAATTTACAAGGACAGGAAGCCATTAAACTATTGATATTAAACAGAACGCTTATATATTTTTAAAGCATATATTTGTAACAATATGAAGTGAAAAGTAAATATGCTGTTATGCTAAAGTATAAACAAATTTATTTTCTGAATTTGGCAGCAAATTATCTTTCTATGGCTTGAATAAAAATAATGCATCATGGTATTTGAAAAAGGCCTAATAAAAAGTGCTTTCATTTTCTACCTGATCTCTGAACCAATTAAAATATAAGATGCAAGAGCCAGCAAATAGGGTTGAAAATATCACCTTTATTACTGGTAAATCTTATACTGGAATATATGGCTAATACCTACTGTCAAGCAGGCTTTCTAACATTCTCCTGCCTGCCATCTTCCCCTAAGAGTCTGTTCTGAAAGCATGAGAAAAGACAATTTGCTCTCTAGTGGCAACTGAATTCAAGAGCTATAGAAAGAATTGATTAGGCGATATGTGTCTTGTTACTCCTCAAAAACTCACTAATAATACTAATTCATCCACTCTAACAAGGAACAGGAGAAGCTGAAAAAATATGCTAGAAGTATCAGGCTAGGTAAAGAAGTATCAAGAAAAGGAAAGAAATAATCCCACTTTATACCCGAGAGTTATCATCTATTATTCATTTATTTACTCATCCACCTATCATTCATTAAACATTTTTCACATATTACTAATATCTAGGCCCTTAAACAGATCAGTCTTTGATTATTACTACAAATAGCCCTTAGTTCACTCCCCAAAATTGTACTTATATCATACTCAAAATGACTAAAATCTAAAGATAATTTATTGTCTACCTTATAGATTCCAGCTTTCTTTCTAAAATGATTAATAATAGAATGGAAAGAGAGACTCAACAGTTGTGTATTACAATTCATTTGGTATTACAGTAGATATTGATGCTTCTAGCATACCCTGCAAAGAGTTGGAAGTGTAAGTTGACAGTGGCTACTTTTAACTACAAACAATTTTTTGGCACAAATATCACAAGTAGCATATGTCTGCACAACACTTGTATCTAAACTTTTTTTGTAATATTTTTCCTAGAATTCCTAACACCACTAAAACATAGTGGTGTCATCTTCAGAAATACTCATACAATACCCTTTTATCTTCAATATAAATTACTCAGCCTGACTTACAAAACACATTGTCATCTGGATACTGTCCACCTCGTTAGAATTTTTTCCTACCACTTCTCTCCTGGTACTCACTGGTATAGCTCTATTAAACCATTTTCTGTTTCACAGACATGCCATCCTCTTTCTCATCAATGGGCCTGTGTTTACATTGATTTATTCATCTAGAACAGTTTCACTCTCTTCCACACTTCCCTCCTCCTTCACTCCTAAATATCTACTATATTTCAGTTCTCTAACAGGTATTAATGAGTCAGGACTACTATTAAAAACATTTAACAAGTATGGCTCAGGCACCCAGGACTACTCAGAATGGGCATAAAATAAGTACTGGAACAGAATCTTGGAAGGCTTATTGTGTACAGAGATTAACTCTTTGGTTGCAGGGTCATGACAAGGTGTAGGAAAGAGGTCTCTGGAGAGAATGGTAGCCAAGATGTCTGAGGAAGCACGCGGGAGCACAGGCAAAGTATATTTAATCAACCAGCACAAAAGTATTTCATCGTTTTCATAAGTATTTCATCGTTTTCATAAGTGATTCAACTATGCTGTTGGAAACTAGCTGAACATCTCCCTCTTATAAACTCTATAATAAGGTCAGGTATTACTTCCATGTTCTCCCATCCTATTCATCACCATGGTACCACTTGTCACAGTGTATTGTCATTTCCAATTCACTTATTTACCTCTGTCACTAAATTAAAAGCTTTTTTAAAGTAAAGATCTTACCTAAGGCAATCTACAAATTCAATACAATACTCATCAAATTACCAGCACATTCTTCTCACACCTAGAAAAAACAACACAGGAATTCATATGGAAACACAAACGTCCAAGAATAGCCAGAACAATCCTCAGCAGAAAAAACAAAGCGGGTGGTATCACATTACCAGACTTCAAACTTTACTATAAAGCTACAATCATCAAAACAGCTTGGTATTGGTACAGGCACAGGCACATAGATCAATGGAATAGAATTGAGATTCCAGAAGCAAAACCTCAATTTCTCAACCAACTCATCTTTGACAAAGCCTCCACCACCTACCACTGGGGAGAGGAGAACCTATTCAGTAAATGGTGCTGGGAAAACTGGCTGACCACTTGCAGAAGATTGAAACAGAACCCCTATCTATCCCCATGCACAAAGGTTAACTCCAAATGGATCAGAGACCTAAATCTAAAACCTCAAACCATAAGAACCTTAGAAAATGAAGGACATACCCTCATGGAAATTGGAACTGGCCTCCAATTCCTGAACAAAACCCGAAACCCACAGGTTATAAGAAAGAAGATAGACAAGTGGGACCTTATTAAATTGACAAGCTTCTGCAAAGCCAAAGAAACCATCAAGAGAGCAGGGAGACAGCCTACAGACTGGGAAAAAGTATTTGCCAACACCAGGTCTGACAAAGGCTTGGATCTACAAGGAACTCAAACATGCTGAAAAGAAAAAAACAAACAACCCCATTATAAAATGGGCAAAAGATATGAATAGACACTTCACAAAGAAAGACATCCGAGCAGCCAACAAACACATGAAGAAATGTTCAACCTCACTAATCATCAGGGAGATGCAAATCAAAACCACACT
>NW_007259249.1:221257-238872 GCF_000164805.1 Carlito syrichta
CCCTAACTCCAGTCAGAATGGCAATTATCAACAACTCAAAAAATAACAGCTGCTGGAGAGGGTGTGGCGAAAAGGGAACACTTCTACACTGTTGGTGGGAGTGTAAACTAGTGCAACCTCTGTGGAAAGCAGTGTGGCAATTCCTAAAAGCTCTAAATATCAACCTCCCATATGACCCCACAATACTCCTACTGGGAATATATCCTGCAGAACTCAAATCACTCTATCAAAAAGATACCTGCACAGGTATGTTTATTGCAGCATTGTTCACAATAGCAAGAACCTGGAAACAACCATGCTGCCCATCAAAAGAGGACTGGATTTTAAAAATGTGGTACATATACACGATGGAATACTACGCAACCATAAAAAGAAACAAAATCATGAATTTCGCAGCAACCTGGATGGAACTAGAGTCTATAATACTGAGTGACCTCTCACAGAAACAAAGATCCTAGTATCACATGTTCTCACTCATATAATGGACCTTTAACATCCAATGTAATAGTATAAGAAAATGACTGACAGTAGTGGGAAACTATGGGGGGGTGGGATTAACGGTAGCAAATATCTGTCTGGGGACAGGGAAACACCTCTTATCAACAGGGTGCCTGAATGAAACATATTTGTATGTCTAACCCTTAACTGTACCCCACAAAACCATAATAAAAAATATTGGTTATTAAAAAAATAAATAAAGATCTTTGTCTTGTTTGTCATTGTAGTGTCAGGACCCAACACAGTGATCAGAATCTTGTAGAAAAACATCATAAATATTTGTAAAAAGAGAATAAATAATAGTAAGGAGGAAGGAAGGAAGGGAACAGAGAAGAAGGAAGGAGGAATTGTAGTAGACAAAATGTTCAAGTCCTAATACTAGTCTACCGAGCATTGTTTAAAATGTATGAAAGTGCTAAGAGTAGAAAGACACAAAGATTATTTAGTCCAAACTCCTCTTTTATAAGCAAAGACAAAGAAACTCAAAGAAGTTATTATACTGTTTCCCAGTATCACGTACTTGTGAAAATACTCAAGTGCCCTAATCCAATCTCATGCTCTTATTTATTTTACTTCCTTGAAACTTTTAAACTCATGATTGAACCCTACTGGCAAATATTCCCCATTAATTCATGTGGTTTTGAAATTGAAACTTCTTTATAGGCCATAGCTACTGCAAATACTTTCAGTGTATTTCAGGAAAACTGTTTTCTTTCTTTAGTGATGTTTGATACTCATATAAAATAAAAATGCCTATATACATAAATATGTAATTGTTTATCAGGACTAGATTCTGAAATGCTATGACTCCATGTCTGAAGGTGGAAATTTGTGCTGTTACATCTTTGCAACATGTTCCATGATCATATCACATGCCTCTCTGTCTGGCCAACTCCAGTGAAACACCTATGTTCTTGCAACCAAAATTCTACATGAGATTTAAATTAAAAAGAGAACATGCAAACTCTATACTGGTCCCTGTGCACACTCCCACATTCCAGAAAATATAAGTAAGCCTTTCTGTAAAGTACTTACCAAGTGAAGCGAGTAATGAATTATGTGAGGAGGCAGTCAAGCTGCCTAAATAGTTGATTTTTATTAGTAAGGTGCAATGTGCGACACATGGTACACCGTCAGGGAGTTACAGGGCACTAAAATAGTATACATTGTGAATACTTGAATCCTCTTCCTGACCTCAATAAAGTAGAAACAAGGCTTTTACATATCCAATCACGTAGGCCATAGTTGTTAGAACAGTATCTCACAGAATGAGTCAGTGGCAAAATCTGTACATACCCAGCAAAAAGAGAATTCTCAGGCATGGCACAGAGTTTTAGTAACTATTCTTTATGAGACTGTAATGGTGGATCTGTGTCATTTTACATTTGTTAAAGCCCATAGGAAAAAGAAATAATAGAATATATAACACCAAAACTGTAACAAACATACCACTTCAGTGTGGGCTGTGGAAAGTAGGGAGGTTGTGCCTGTCTGTGTTAAGGGTGGGGTGCACAGAGGATATGTGAAAACTCTGTACTTTCTGTTCAATTGTGCTGTGAACCTAAAGCTGCTCTAAGAAATAGTCTATTTAAAAAGAAAGATAAATCATTCTTCCTCCTTCCCTTCCTCTTTCTTTCTTTCTCTTTCTCCCTCCTTCACAGAGAGAAAAAGAGAGAGAAAAGGACATGGTCAAATATATATAATAGCTGTACATTCTATCCACCGTTTAAAGATCGAGCTGTTCTGAGTATGGCACTTCCTGCTGAGCTCAGTAAGTAGGAATTGGACTCTTCCATTTTAAGCCCTATTTTCATTTACTAGCCCCAGAAGCAACACAGAACAAATCAATTAATTCGTAAACATTATGTCCTCCTACTTCTCAAACCTTCCAGGGGAAAAAGAAGCTTAGGAATTTAGGGATTTGTGTTCTCAGGCTCCTATGAGTTCAGTCCCCCCAGGGAGTGAGCAGCAACAAGGAAAAATTATGTGTGAGCCCTCGCAGTACCAGGAGACTATGCCATATTCTTGCAGCTGTCATATGACTTTAAGAGTAGAAGTTTTACACTGTTTATAAAATCAGGAGAAATGAGGCATAGAAACATTTTATTCTCTCCTGTATTTCTATCTCTTTGACCCCAGTTAAGATTAACTTTTATTTGAATTTTTTAAAAAGGCACTTATAATGACATCCCTAAATTGTTTAAAATGTTCTTAGAAAATGATTTTGCATAAAACAGTGGGAAAAAAAGGACTGAAGAGAACAGGCTTACCTATTTTACTATAATAGCTCTGTTGTAGAAATTGAGACGTATGGACAGAAGACAATTATGTCCCATAAGGAGAATACACCTGTACTAGGTTTTCATCTCTTCCACAATATGCTCTGGCTTATCTAAAGGCTCAAGCCCCACAGCAGAGCAATTTCCCAAATTTCCTGAATTTGTATGACCTAAGTATACCTTTTGAGCACTGTTAGTGTCTCGTGCTACACCAGTGTTCCTAGGAATAATTTGAAAAACACTGCCTCAGAGGTTCTGCTTGGTCTAATTGTCTATGAATAAGCTGATTCATGACATAAAATGGCCTATGGCTACATGCCCTATTATAATATTTTTAGGAATTTCCACAAATAGAAAATTTTAGTTAGAAAAACTTTAGAGATTGTCTAGTTTGGATCCTTCATTTTGTGTGTGGATTCAAAATGGTTTCATAATGCACTCAAGGTTACACAGAAAGAGAATGGCTCAGACATACCTAGATCCCAGGTCAGTAATTCTCTCTCTCTGAAACCTTCGTTTCACCTTTACATTGCATGTTTGTTTCATGCTGAAATGTGTCCTTCCAAAATTCATATGTTTATGTCTTAACATATGTCAGAAACTTAGAATGTGACTATATTTGAAGAGAAGTTATTAGTCATTACATTAAAATTTGGTTATTAAGATGATCCTGACCCAATCTGACTTGTGTCCTTAAATGAAGTGGAAATCTGGACAGGCAAAAGAGTTACCAGGGATATGCATACACAGAGGAAAGACCATATAAGAAGACACAGTGAAAAAGTGGCCAACTGCGTGTCAAGGAAAGTGGTCTCAGAAGAAACCAAACCTGTTGACTTCTCGATCTTGGGCTTCTAGGCTTTAGAACTGTGAGAAAAAGAGATTTTTAGCCATACAATCTGTGTTGTTTTCTGTGACACCCTGCAAAGTAATACAAAATTACTATCTGATTCTCTTATTTTTCCAAATTTATTTTTCTCTTCAATATCAGTGGCAAATGTATATTTCAATAGGGTACATGCCTTGAACACTTCTGCCTCTGTATTTCCCCATAGAATAGACTTTGCCTAGAGTGTCATTTATTTCTTCCCCTGGGTATGAATTCTATACCGTGAAGTCTTACTTTTTGTTTTGTTTTGAGTAGGAGTCTCACTCTATCACCCAGACTGGAGTGCAATGGCACACTTATGGCCACCGCAACCTCGACCTTCTGGGCTCAGGCTATACTTTCCCCTTTAGCCTTTCAAGTAGCTGGAACTACAGGCGTGCAGCACCATGCCTGGCTAATTTTTAAAAATTAATTGTACAATCCTCTCACCTCTGAAGTCTTACTTCTACAGTACCATTACTTGTCATCTCAACTCATGCTGCTCATTCCTATTGCTAAACTTCTCAAGAACCACAACATGTCATATCATTCTTTTCATACAATTATTCATTACTAGTCATATTTTCCTGATTTCATGTCTTGTGTCCAAAACTAGTTCCTCAACCATCATTTCTTTGGTATTTCCGCTGTGACAAGTCTTTGAACACAATATTGTCTTATTTTCCACTTTTCTACTAGCTTATCCAGAAGATGTTTTTTGTGCGACCTGTATAAGCATTCCAGTTTAAGCCTAAAAAAATTCAGTATAACTATAGGGCCCACAGGGTTTCTAAGGTGACACCACAATAGCAATATTATAAAAGTAAACATACTTAAGCTGTTCTCCTGATATAATGACAAACTACTGGCATTGTTTCAAGGGGATATATTTGAAATCGCTGAACATTATATGCAAGGCCTAATAATTATAACTGTCAGCTTCAAATAAATATTTGCTGGTCACTTCCGCTTGTATTTCTTTATTCTTAATTTCCAATTTCTTCAGTAAACTCAAACAATAATAGCATTTTTGCTATCTTATGGTTCGTCTCTGTAATAATGTTTGGTATTAAATTATCCATCTAAATTGTAGAGTAGTCTGAAGGTTTTAAATAAATCCTAAGTTGCTTGCAGGATTAGTGTCAGGGTCACTGAACTCATTAAATAATTCTAAAACGCAGACTCTTGCAAGGATATGCTTTGGGAATGAAGGGAGAGGGCAAGAAATGACTTCACAAAAATGAGCTTTAGCTACTTTAATTGAGGTACTGCTATTCATTTATGATGACTCAAGACCTGTTTCCATCAATATCTTGTCAAATTAAACACCAGTAGAGTTAAGGACAGAGTTTCTAGCCAGACACCTTTTAAAATCAAATCTAAATATGACCAGAAGCTGTCACTATGTAACTATGCAGCCACTACTTTTCATCTATCTTAAAAGCAAAGTCTTCCATTTATTTTTAAAAGACAAAAAGACCATAACTTAAATTTTCTTATCTCTTCAGACAAAATAGCCCTGTGTGGAAAGGAATCATATACTTTGTCAAGAGGTCTCTATGGAAATCATTAGAACAAAAAGGCAATCTTATTAGAATTCAGAACAAGCAAGCATCTTTTTCTCATAACCTTGGTTCTCCAATTCCCTTGGATATTTTAACAAAATGCCAGTGATCCTTAGTTATTTTAGTTCTATCAAATGTAGCTCTCAAAAGTAAAGAGTATTATGACAACATCTCCCTCAGAGTCACCTGGGAACTTTCAATATGAGAAAGTTTGATCCTAGAACAAAATTCTCCTTAGATGAAGTAGGAATTTTTGTCTAATTTGCTCCTAAGGATTATTAGATGAACTTTGATTCACTCGATATCAGACTCTTCCCTCAAATTTTAATTGACTAGATAAAATCCACTATATTATTATGGTATGAGAAGATTCAGGCTGAAAGAGCCTTGAGTAATTGGTTTATAAATGTGCAATTGGTCTATAATAGTGTTTCTAGCCTGAAAATAAAAGCTAGGGAAAGATTTGCATCAAAGATTATGTGTAGTAATCAGATAAGAGGGTGGAAGTTCTGATACTTTTTGTCATGCTGGCCTGCCTTTTATTTTATGACATTTATTTTTTTGGAAAGTGGCCATTCTAATAAAGATCATATAGCTTCAATGTTCCAAGATGGTGGCACTCCAAATAGATGCTAAGGGACAAATAAAGTATAAGAATTTAAAGGTGACTTGCCAAAAAAGGACTTTTAATTAGATGTTCTCCATGACTATACTGAATGTCAGCAATAAAGGTGTGAACAAGGAAACGTAGACAGCCATAAGCAACTAGAAACTGACCTTTCAAAAATGCACTTAGGTTCCCAGAGTCCTCCAATCAGGAAATGATGGTTGGGAATGCAAATCCCTGGGACACTTTCTATGACTTATATAGAGAAGCAATCTCATAATATGTAAGGCAAAAGATACTTTGTCTTCCACATTTCTTGTTTTTTCCCTTTATTCACACATCTTATTTTTTCCTAAAATTACTCACTATTAGTTATGCCCCAGTCACTTTTGTAGGAAGTACAAAGCTGGATATATGATACCAGTGCAATATTAAAATGGTAACATCAAAAATCTACAGTATTACTTGGAGAGACAAATGATGCACCTTTGTGAAATAGTTAAGAGGCTTCCAACATTAAATATTCATTAAAATGCCATAATATAAATTTTAATGCTTAAATTGAACTAACAATAATCTTAGAGAACCAATAAAGGACTTTAGCAAAAAAGTGACATTATTAAGTTTAGGAAGATTAATCTGGCAAGAACTTTTTGAACGACTTGGAGATAAGGCTAGATAAAAGCAAGTAGATGAATTACAAAGTATGATACTACATGTGGAAAATTCCCATCTTTCTTTCCTGACAGATGACAGGGAATCAGAAAAAGAACAAAAGACAATATGCAGGTAAGATATATAATATTTGTTCCATGATCTCATGGGAATAGCTAAGGAAAAATTAAAATGATATTAAGGTGTGAAAATTACATAAGTGATAAATTAAAGAAAATATAACACTATACTCATTTATAGAATTGTTTATTCACTAAATATTTTTTAAATCTTTAGTTGTAGTAATAGTAATTGTTCTCCAATAGATAACAATTTTTATTCATATAAGCTTATACATTATTCTGTAATTTTGATATGCAAAAATATAATTCTACCCACTTTTCTGCCAAACTCTATAATCCTTAACTCTCCTAAACATCATTTAAACTTAAATGTTAGTGAAAAGTAACTCCAAAACCCCTACAGACATTTATACCATCAGGGAAGGTTTTTATAAGTTTAAAATCATATTTAAAATTCAAGTCGCTTCTTAATAAGCTTGGGCACCTTGCTTCATTTGGTATTGTTTATTGTTACTACACTACCAGGAAGTTAAATAAATTATAGCTAAAATCTCCATGCCTCATATACACTTTTAATTTAGTTCTCACCACAGTTCTTGAAGGAGGCACTATCATTAGACTCCCAAAACAAGAGTTAAAGAGTTCAAGTAACAGCTACTAAATGTTGACATCTAGGACTTTGTGACTGAAGTTACAGAACCACAGAGACAGTGGGGACGGAAGGAATGTGGGGAAAGGCTGCTAAAAGCAGCTGCACTGAACTGGGACAGTTACCTTTAAGGAGGAAGACAGCAGAATACAGCAATCTAGGATAATTTAATCTAGGGACAAGAGGCTCAATAGCCCTGGTGACAATTCTGCCTTATAAAATTATATACCATCGGATGTTCAAAATGATGACTCTAGGGCATGGAGAAAGTTTATATTCTCCTCAGTATGCTCTCTTTAATAAAGCAGGGGAATGCACATACATTTTAGATATGGTTCCAAGAAAAATAAATGCAGCCTCCTACTTTAAGGAAAAAGTTTCAGTTATTTGGGAATAAAGCTGGTCCTGTAGAATGATTAAATGGGCAAACTCATCTACAAATAAGTGTTTCTATTTCTCCTCCATTGTCCATAGACCACTCAATTGCAACCAGTTTCTAGAAAAAGATGTTATTAGCCACTTACAACTTTTAAAAAATTATTATCAATTTCTTTTCCCTAGAATGTCCACATTTTTCATCATAGTGTTCATAACTAAATGAAAAACTTTCTAGTGTTAGAAAACTTTCGGTCATCAGAGAATATTAGACAGAGGTATACAAATTTAGGGGACAGTAATTGCCATTATCAGAGGCTCTGAAATCACAGTGTGTATTCCTATATAACATAGTATATAGGAATCTATTGTGCTTAGGGATAAATTCAGTTTGTATAAAAATATACTTACAAAAAAGGTCTTATTTTTAGATCTGTCTTCTCAGTGGAATATTTATTTTCTGTGTTTATTTATAATATTCCAAGTATCTCTGGGATAGATAACTGACACATTTGAAACTAGATCACAAAACAGCAATCAAAATCTTTCACCAATGAACTTTATTGTTCTATTAATAATTAACAATGAAAAAAGGTTTTTTTGGCTGTGAAGAATACCATTTGATTCTTTCCACATTGTTAGGCTGCTTTGAAGAGTCCTAATTAGTCATTTTATTTACTGTTTCATTCTCTTCCCCGGAGGCACCAGTCTGAGTAGCACTTAAATGTTAGAAAACTTTCTCTAAAGAGTCCTCAGGTTTTCTGTAAGTCTGGTAATGGTCATGCTCACAAAGCTGAAACTCTAACATCATTGATTTTATGGTATTGTTTCTTAATGAACTCTTTTAGAATGTAAGCTACTAAAAAGTACATAAGGTACCTTTATTTGAGCTTTGAAATAGAAAAGATAAAAGAGAAGGTCTTTCATCTACTTCTTGGCTTCAGTGAACTGTAGCTTAGTAAATGATAACAGTTCAGTTCCTAATACAGAAGGTCCTTATGATTAAAAAGAAAATCACCATTAACAATCACACAGTTTTATCTGGATGAAACATCTTGTTAGGCAGAAAATGCTCTGAACCTCTTTTTGAAAAATACTTCTTAGTTGTACATAAATGAGACTTTTTTCAGGTTGTGGCACATAGGTTAATGAAACCTTTTTTTCATGAGACCATATTTACAGCTAAAAAATGTTGAATTTTAAAAAGAAGCAATGAAATCTTTAATCTTCTGATAGGTTGTTAAAATCAGCTAAGGCTGGTCATAGTCAAAAGCTATTATGGCCCAATAGATGTATAGATGCATAGTAATCTCTCTCTCTCTCTCTCTCTATATATATATATATATTTATATATTTATATATATATATAATTTGTTGATTATTTCAGCTCAGTACCTCTACTAGCTAATGACATAATTGTTATTAGCATGTTTGCAACAGTAGTCTCATAGAAAGATAATAGTAAAAAGAAAAAATCTACAGAAAATGCTAGTGCTTCATCAGTAAACATCATTTATTAATATTTAACCATCATGTATCATGAAATGAATATGTCCCTGACATTACAGCATGAATTTCAGGAGATTCATAAATTAAAAAGACATTTGTTCTTGACCTCCAAGGACTCAAGATCTGGTGGAGGAGTTAGACTGAAATGGAGAAATATAATTCTGTGTACAACCTGTAAAAGAAATCTGTGTACAACCTGTAAAAGAAATCTGAAGTGCTCCACCAACTACTAGTGAAGTAGTTCTGATAGAAGGAACAGTAAGTGAAAAATATAGATCTGAATATATAGTCAGGAAAAGTTAGTCTCTAGTAAAAGGACTAGCACATAGTAGATATTCAATAAATATCTCTGGAATTAACAAGCAAAGAGCAAAAATGAGAGGCTCCATTTGACTAGAACATGAACAGTAAATATGAATAACAGGAAATTAGTTTGGAGTAATAAACAAAGGTAGGCAAACACCAGAGGCCAATTTCCAAGAAACATTGCTCTCACACTGTACAGCACCATAAGAATTATTTCACTACACAGTACTATAGTTTACTATACAATATTATAAGAGTTACTTTTATATACCAAAGTTTAGATACAGTGGAAACACTGTTCCAGAAAAAGATACATAAATAGATGATTGATAGGCCAGGTGCGGTGGCTCAAGCCTGTAATCCCAGCCTATAATCCCAACACTTTGGGAAGCTGAGGTGAGAGGATTGCCTGAGACCACGGGTTGGAGAACAGCCTGGGCAACTTGGCGCAACCTCATCTCTACAATAAATCAAAAAATTAGCTGGGCGTTGTAGCGCACGCTTGTATTTCCAGCTACTTGGAAGGCTGAGGCAGAAGGATAGCCTGAGACCAGCAGGTTGAGGCTGTGGTGGCCATGAGCGTGTCACTGCATTCCAGCCTGGGCAATGGAGTGAAATACCAACTCCAACTCCAAAAAAAAAGTTGATTGATAGATGATTAGATCGGTAGGTTTATACATTAAAGAAACCCTCCACACTTAATGCCTAAAAACACCAAAAGCATTTTTTTTTTTTTTACTCACAAATGTGCAATTTGGGCAGGGCTGAGGAAGGGATAGCTGGTCTCTGTCCTACTAAGTGTCAACTGAGGTGACTTAAAGTTTGAAGTCTATAATCATCTGGTTTGCACATCTCACAGTTGATACTTGCTTTCAACTGAGTCCTTCAGTGGGGCTGTCAACTGAAATATGTATGCATACACATGACCCTCCATTTGGCCTAAGCTTTCTCACAACATGGTGGCTGCATTCCAGTGGTGAGTATCCCAAGAGAAAGCCAGCCTGAAGCTGTATAATTTTTAAATCTAATCTTGGAAGTTACATAGTATAATTTTTTGGTCAGAGCAGGCACAACTCTTCCCAAGTTCATTGTGAAAGAGTGAGAGAGAATAGACTTCTTTTTCTGGTGGTGGAATGGCAAGGATTATAAGGGAATGAAAGACCATAAATATCACTATGACCCTTTTTGGAAAATGCAATCTGCCACAAGTTTTTTTTCCCTGTCCACATAACAAATAATAAAAATTGCATCCACAAAATAAAAGCTTAAATTTCTTTTTTTTTTTTATTAGAGTCTCACTCTGTCACCTAGGCTGGAGTGCAGCGGCATGCTCACAGCCACTGCAGCCTCGACCTGCTGGGCTCCGGCGATCCTTCCACCTCAGCCTTCCAAGTAGTTGGAACTACAGGCGCGCGCTACCACACCCAGCTAATTTTTGATTTATTGTAGAGATGAGGTCTCGCCAAGTTGCCCAGGTGGGTCTCGAACCCGTGGGCTCAGGCAATCCACTCACCTCAGCCTCCCAAAAGCGTAGGATTACAAGCTGAGCCACCAAGCCCAGCTTCTTAAATAATTTTTTAATTAACTCAGCAGTAGAGACAATACCCATCTTGTTTTGTTGGTTCAGGACTTATCAATTATCTTATTATAATTGCCAGTTTACTAATCTGATATTTTTAACTTCATTGGAGCAGGAAATAAGTCTGTTTTGCTTAATCATTCATTCCAATACCTGGTAGTATCCTGGCATATTATAGATGTTTTATTAATATTCACTAATAAATGTATGTACATGTATACATAATGCAATATTATAAATTGTCTTCTATATAATTGACTTCCACAGTAAAGTCTTTTCATATGAATACACTTTAGAAGCATTATACCCATTTTGATATCAATGGAGTGTCTAGTGTGTGGTCCACTCAAAGATAATTTAACATCTTGGAGGAGTATAATTTTGCCAAGATTGAGGGTGAGGATGAAATCAATAGCAAATAGCCAATAATTTTTATTTCTTGATAAAAGAAATTGGCCATCTGGCATCAGAGCAATTTTGAAAATAAGATAAATTATTAAAATTTGAAATTCAGTTTTTAAAACCTTTGCCCACTACCATCCAGGGATTAACTTACATCCTGAAGTTTACTCAGTTACTACAAATGCAATATTCAAATCTCTGTAAGCAATTGTATGTTATTTATAATTTACTTCAAATACAAAGGATGCCAAAAAAAAATATTCATTTTAAGAAAGGAAAAAGCTATATTAAAATTGTAATACTCAGTATATATATACCAATAACAAAAAATGAATACAAGTCATGTTTGACTTCTGCAGTTACAAGAGGTGCTCAAAGTGGTTACCATCCACGTTCAGACATTTCTAATTATGGCGAACTACTGTAGGACTTATTACTGTGCAGGACTTGCTGTGTGAGGTCTTCCAGATCTTCCTTTGTGCACATCACACACAATACCATTTTTCTCAAACTTAATAGGAATGCATGCAATTGTTAGGTGTGTTGGAAGTTCTGTTGCATACTTGTGCCTCCATTGTCATACTTCTACAATATTCTCAAATTTCAAATACCACTTCAAAATAGTTTTACATTCCTCAAAGGACAAGTATGCATCTGCCATTTTCTTTGACTGCCCTGCCTATCACATGGTAACACTAGTATTTATTTGGCTAATGCCATCTTTTGAGTGAATGTCATACTACACATTCCTACTGTATTCAATTCAAGATTGAAAAGTAATATATAAATAGCATCGCTTAAAATTTGTATATGTTTATTGGCACCCCAAGTATATTTGAGATATAAACCTCAAAAAATCTATCATGCTTCTTTATGGCTGCATAATATTCCATTGTGTATATGTACTAATTTTTTTTTTATACAGTCCTCTTTCAATGGACAGCATGGTTGGTTCCACTTTTTTGCTATTATAAATAATGCTGCAATAAACATGCACGTTCTGATATATTTCATGCACTGATTTGAGTTCCTCTGGGTATATTCACAGGAGGGGGATTGTGGGGTCATATGAAAGGTTGATTTTTAGATCTTTTAGGAATTGCCAAACTGTTTTTCATAGAGGTTGTACTAGTTTACACTCTCACCAACAGTGTAAAAGCGTTCCCTTTTCCCCACATTCTCTCCAGCATCTTTTGTTTTCTGCAGCAACTTGGATAGACTTGGAGTCTATAATACTGAGTGATCTATCACAGAAACAAAGAACTGAGTACCGCATGTTCTCACTCATAAGCGGACCTTGAACAATTATCATAATACTATAAGAAAGGAACTGGCAGTAGTTGGAAACTGCTGGGGCGGGGTGGGGAGGTATGTGGGATTGGCAGTAGTGGGAAACTGTCAGGGGAGGAGGGGCACACCTCATCCACAAGGAAAACTGCATAATGAACATTTGTATACCTAGCCCTGAATTGTACCCTACATCTTCAAAATTTAAAAAAAAATTTAAATCCATTATGCTTTTTTTTTTATAGCTGATGAAAAAATATTCCTCTGTATTGGATAAGCCCTCATTCTTCACTCTCCCCTCAGTCCAAGGAAAATGTGGAAATTAACAAAAACCTGATCTCTAACATTGGAACAAAAAATTCAGTTTTGTTTTTTGCAAGATGCACCATGATTTAAGTGTGAGATGCATGAATTAGGGGATTTATATATCTGGGATATACTTAATAGTTATAAGATTATAGAGTGATTTTCTTTGAAATGTTACATGAAATTTGCTAATTAATAAATTCTTTAGTTACATGCACTATTGGCAAGGAAACTTGCTAGTTTCAATTCCCTTCAGTAACACTTATAGCTAAAAAGGATAAAAGTACATTGCAAGCTAATGTGGACAAGCATGTGACAAGGCTTAAAACGCTTTCCATTCTGAATATGGAAAGAGTACTTTGACTGTTGTCAGTAAATTTTCCATATGTCCTTAGCTCCCTCAAATTGTAGTGTATCTTTCGTTAGACAAATGTTGACCATGTGAACATACAAAGTAATCCTAAAGTGCTTATTTTAATCTATAAATTTGTCAAATTTCTGGCAAATTATAAATACAGCACTAGCACAGTGCAATAGGTAGAATGGGACCAAGAAGAACCTGCCCTGATTTTGTCATGTAGATAGTTGAGTTCTGGACAAACATTTGACTGGGTTTTATTACTTCTGTTACGCTGAAGTCAGTCAGATATGCTTGCATTCTCTAACTTGTAACATTTTATGTCTCTATTGTACAAAAAGAAACTTGATAAGTGAATATTTTGTGATTGAAGACTAAGTGAAAAAGTCATCATACATAGTCCAACATCCTTTAATATTTTTCCAACCAGTTGTTTTACCAAATATAACTTTACATCCTTAAACTGATATGCAAATGTGCACGTGTGATACAAATATAAATTCAGAACCTCCAAACAAACATTTCAGCTAATAAATTGTTTGTTAATTACAAAAGAGAATTATCTAATGGAATACATAATATTTAACATTTATAAACACAAATTCCAAAAAAAAATGGAGACTGCTTACTTTTTATGCTAGAAAAAAATTAAACGAAATACACATTCTAATGCAAGAATATTGGAGCATGTGTTTGTACCCCCATTTCTTTCGTTAAATAATATTCCATTGTAGGAATATACCGCATTTTTACTCCATTCACCAGTTGTTCAAGTTTTTGCCAATGTTGTATAATGCTGCTATAATGTTCATGTACAAAATTTGTGTGAATATAAATTTTCATTTTTCTCTGGTAGGTGCCTAGGGGTAGAATTTCAAAGTGTATGGTAAGTTTACATTTAACTTTTAAAAGTCATGCCAAATTATTTTTTTAAATATTTTATTTTAAAGATATGGGTTATAATTCAGGGTTAAATATACAACTGCTCATTATGCAGGTACCATTTTTGATGAGGTGTGCCCCCCACCCCCAGCAGTATTCCACTACTGCCAATCCCTTTCTTATAGTATTATGATAATTGTTCAAGGTCCACTTATGAGTGAGAACATGTGATACTCAGTTCTTTGTTTCTGTGATAGATCATTTGGTACTATAGACTCTAAATCCATTCAAGTTGTTGTGAAGTTCATAATTTTGTCCAATTTATGACTGTGTAATAGTCCATCATGTATATAAACAATATATATATATATTTTGAGTTGGAGTCTCACTCTGTCGCCCAGCCTGGAATGCAGTGGCCGCTCCCAGCCACTGCAGCCCCAACCTGCTGGGCTCCGACGATCCTTCCACCTCAGCCTTCCAGGTAGCTGGAACTACACGCCCGGCTAATTTTTTTATTTATTTATTGTAGAGATGAGGTCTTGCCAAGTTTCCCAGGTGGGTCTCGAATCCGTGGGCTCGGGCAATCCACTCACCTCAGCCTCCCAAAGCGCGGGATTACAGGCTGAGCCACTGAGCCCGGCAAACTATATTATTTTTATCCAGTCCTTTTTCAACGGGCAACATGGTTGGTTCCATGTTGTTGCTATTGTGAAAAGTGTTGCAATAAACATGTGTGTACAGGTATCTTTCTCATAGAGTGATTTGAGTTCCTCTGGGTATATTCCCAGTAGAGGAACTGTGGAGTTGTATGGGAGGTAAAGTTTTAGATCTTTTAGGAATCGCCAAACTGTTTTCTACAGAGGTTGTACTAGTTTACACTCCCACCAACAGTGTAGAACTGTTCCCTTTTGGCCGCATCCTCTCCAGCATCTGTTGTTTTTTGAGTTATTGATGATGGCCATCCTGACTGGAGTTAGGTGGTATCTCAGTGTGGTTTTAATTTGCGTTTCTTTGATGATTAGTGAGGCTGAGCGTTTTTTCATGTATTGGTTGGCTGCTCAAATGTCTTCTTTTGAGACGTTCTATTTATATCTGTTGCCCACTTTCTAATGGGGCTTTTTTTTTGTTTTTTGTTTTTGTTTGTTTGTTTTTCTTTCCAGCATGTTTGAGTTCCTTGTAGATCCTAGATGTTAGGCCTTTGTCAGACATACAGTTGGCATATATTTTTCCCCAGTCTGTGGGCTGTCTCCCTGCCCTCTTCATGGTTTCTTTGGCTTTGCAGAAACTTGTCAGTTTGGAGAGTTCCCACTTGTCTATCTTATCTCTTATGGCATGGACACTTAGGGTTTTAATCAGGAGTTGGTTGCCAGTTCCAATTTCCATAAGAGTGCCTCTTGCATTTTCTAAGGTTCTTATAGTTAAGGTTTTACATTTACGTCTTTGATACATGTAAAGTTTATTTTTGTGTATGGTGATAGGTAGGGGTGTTGTTTCAATCTTCTGCATGTAGTCTGCCAGTTTTCCCAGCACCATTTACTGAATAGGTTTGCCTCTCCCCAGTGGTTGGTGGTGGAGGCTTTGTTGAAGATGAGTTGGTTGAGAAATTGAGGTTTTCCTTCTGGAATCTCTATCCTGTTCCATTGGTCTATATGCTTGTTCTTATTCCAATACCAGGCTGTTTTGATTATTGTAGATGTATAATAAAGTTTAAAGTCTGAGAGTATGATGCATCCCACTTTTTTTTTTTCCTGAGGATTGTTTTGGCTATTCGTGGTCATTTATGTTTCCATATGAATTCCTGTATTGCCATTTCCAGATCTGAGAAGAATGCGCTGGCAATGTAATGGGTATTGTGTTAAATATGTAGATTGTCTTGGATAGAATGGACATCTTAACAATATTGATTCTTCCAATTCATGAGCAGGGAATATTTTTCCATTTGTTTGTGTCATCTTTGAGTTCTTTGAGCAGTGTTTTATAGTTTTCATTATAAAGATCTTACATGTCTCTGGTTAGAAAGATTTTAAGGTATTTCATTTTTTGTGTGTGGCTATTGTGAATGAGATTGCGCTTTTTCTTTGGGTTTCCTTTTGTTTATTGTTAGTGTATAGAAATGCTACAGTCTTTTGCACATTGATTTTATACCCTGAGACTTTGCCAAAGTCCTTTATCAGTGCAAGGAGATTTTTGATGGATTTTCTTGAATTTTCAGAGTATAGAATCATGTTGTGTGCAAAGAGGGAAAACTTAACTTCATCTTTTCCTATTTTGAATACCCCTGATTTCCTTCTCTTGTGTGATTGCTCTAGCTAGGGCTTCCAATTCTATGTTGAACAGGAGGGGTGAGAGTGGACATTCCTCACTTATACCAGTTTTCAGGGGAAATAGTTACAATTTCTGCCTGTTTAGCAGTATGTTGCCTGTGGGTTTCTTATAGATGGCTCTTACTACTCTGAGGTATATTCCATCTATGCCTAGATGTTCGAGGGTTTTTATCAAGAAGTGGTGCTGGATTTTATCAAAAGTTTTTTCCACTTCTTATGATATAATGATGTGGTTTTTATCTTTGCATTTGTTGATGTACTTCATTACGTTATGGTCTTGCAGATGTTGGACCAGCCCTGCATTTCGGGAGTGAAGCCTGCTTGATCATGGTGGATAATTTTTTAGATGTGTTGTTGGATCTGGTTTGCTAGAATCTTGTTGAGAATTTCAGCATCTATGTTCATCAACAATATTGGTCTGTAGTCCTCTTTCTTGGTTGGATCTTTACCCAGTTTGGGTATCAATGTGATGTTAGCTTCATAAAATGATTTGGGGAGAGTTCTATCTTTTTCAATTGCCTGGAATACTTTTAATAGGATTAGTATCAGCTCCTCCTTGTATGTTTTCTTGAATTCTGCTGGAAAGCCATTTGGTCCAGGGTTTTTTTGTAGGTAGTTTTCTTATGACATAGTCGATTTCCTGGGTGTTTATTGGTCTATTCAGGGTCTTGATTTCTTCTTGTTTCAATCAGGGGAAGTTGTGGATGTCAAAAAGTCCTCCATTTCATTTAGGTTTTCAAGTTTGTTTCCATGCAAGTGTACATAGTAATCTCCAATAATCTTTTGTATTTCTTTGGGGTCAGTTGTGACTTGATCTTTTGTATTTCTTATTGTGTTTATTTGGGCTTTTTCTCTCTTTTTCTTGGTCAGTCTAGCTATGGATCTATCATTCGTGCTTATCCTTTCAAAAAAACAGCTTTTAGTTTCACTGACTTTTTGTACTATATTTTTGTCGTCTTTTATGTCCCAAATTTGGGCTTTTATTTTTTTATTTTTTATTTATTTTATTTATTTTTTTATTTTGTGAGTTGGAGTCTCACTCTGTTGCCCAGACTGGAGTGCAGTGGCGGCTCCCCGCCCCCCC